>NW_018128125.1:299753-317031 GCF_001952655.1 Monopterus albus
TATGCGTGATGTGTAACTAAACATTCATTCAGACATAATTCTTACACAAGATTAATACAAGAAGGCAATTGGTGTCATGGCTTACTGCTAACCTTGAAGCAGAGCACACAAGAGCAGACTTTGAATCTTACTAAACTGCGTTACTAACACATATTAAAGTCCAACACATTAAAGTCTAATATCTGACTGATTTATTAATTTCTAACAGTATCCACAAGCCTTAAGGGAGTTCTGGATGTGTAGTTTTTCCTTCTTGGCCCCTTCTGCCGTTGTGGGCACTTCCTCTGCCCTGTGATGTATATGTATAGAACACCCCTCACTAAATAGGGGTGGTGGACTAAGACACAACTTGACTTCCATCTACAATCCTGTTTTGAGATCTCTGCCCAAACATGCCCACCAGGACAATAGGTGTCGGTCGACAGGGGAGGTTTCAAAGACAGGTAACGACTCTCACCGATACTGGGCTGCAATGACTCAGGCGTTAAGGGACATTGTTGGCCTTCAAAGGACTGAAACCACACCGAGGGGGATAAATATCTCCGGCTCAACACCAGTCAGTCAGAACTGATGAAGCCTCTTGGATGAGAGGTGAAACGTCTTCGATCTAGATATCTAAGTCCAGTTGATTTTTTCTAAGGTTTTTTAAGTTTACTATGACCTGGAGTGATAAGCTAAGTGAAATTATGAGGGACTATGCATTAGTCGACTGAGGTGCAATATTCAGCTCCTGGGGGTGAAATGCATTGTAAATAGGCTCATGTGTAATATATTGGTCCTGATCTCTCTCAAATACTGTACATTGCCCTGCTTTAGGTATTTTTGAATAGTTGCTCAGAGATTCTTATGGCTGAAACACAGGTTTCTTTCCCCCATTGTGGGATTAATTGTGAGAGTAATATTCAATTGTTCTTGATTTCCTGGTTTTCTTGATTCCTTTCAATACTATTCTTTTTTGTCTTGTTCCTAGGTATCTTTTTTGACTTGTTTCTCAGGGACAAACTGTGGGAGATCTATTCTTGTTCTTGATTGTCTCTGAAATACTATATTTTTGTTAGGTTTTTCGGGTACCTGGATCTTGTTTTCTCAAGATATGTGTGGGGTGTTTATTCTTATCTTGTCATGTTGTTTTGTCCTTTACTGCTGCTGGAACACTGGAATTTCCCACTGTGGGATCAATAAAGTTCTACCTACCTACCTACCATTCTCTGTCAGTCCTGTTGTAGTCGTTGAAGCCAATTCCCAGCTGACTTTGAGCAAGAGGCTGTTATGGTTTAGTCCCCATCACCAGGAGGGTGAGGGAGAACTGAGGTAGGACTCAAGAGTGCTGACCCAGGTGCTAGTAAAAAAACAGGTGGTTTATTGATGGGGATCACAAAAAGGAACAGAGTCAATGAATACATACAACCAGGGCTGGGCAAGGACGGCTGAGGAGACCAGGACAACCAGGGGAGTAAACAGGCTAGCGGCAGGAACCAGGAGAGTAGGAGGATGAGGACGGACAGGTGAAAAATAAGAGAGTGGCGAACGACAAAAGAAATCAGCAGCACAGGAACTGTCGGCGTTGAAATCTAATTACACATCGCTAAACTCATGGAAACAAAACATACAAAGAGATCCACAGCACAGGAACTGTCAGCATGGACTTCTAGAAACATATAACACAAAACAACATATAACCAACATACAAAATGAAATCCACAGCACAGGAACTGTCAGTGCAGAAATCAAAATGACGTATCACACATACCATCAATACAGGTATTTTGGTGTAAGTTCTGTTAATGCTCCGGCGATGACGGAGCATCTGCCAGAGGCATAAATAAGGAGGAAGGTAATCATAGGGATGCACCCCAGCTGTGCGCACCGACAAACGAGTCGCTAATTACCGAATGCAACACAGCTGAGGTGCAGATCCCGCAGGTCGAGAGAGCAGGGGAGAGAAAGGCGGAAGAGAGGCAGGTCGCGCCAAGTGGACCTGACAGAGGCTAGGTACTCCCTGGACCAATCGCCAGTAATATTTCAAATTCAGCACAATAATAACAGTAACATTTTGTAATATAACTTGGTAAATGGTTTTATACTTGTACTGTATGGCGCTTTACAGCACACTCAAAGTGCCTTCACACTACTTGACCATTCACCCATTCGCACTCCCAAACACTCACACACCGGGGTTATCATTGCGAACAACTGGGGGTGTCTTGCTCAAGGACACTTCAACATGTTGACTGGACAAGCTGGGAATCAAACCTCTGGTTAGGAGGCAACCTGCTCTACCACCTGAGCCACAGCCACCCCCGCTTCTTACCTGTGAGATATTATACATTGTTTCCTGCTTTTGGATGTTCTAACAGAACAAATGCCAAAAGCAGACAGAAGTCTGGTGTTTTCTACTATTTGAACTGGCCGGAATTCGTCAGACTGATGGATGCAATATAGCAGCAGATGTGATCAGAAAACCAAGTGCGGCATCTAGTGTTAATATCTATGTGCCTCTTGTATTATCTGTAATTGTTTTGAATTTATAGCTCATGTAACATATGTTATAGATTATACATTTAGGATTTATTTCTGGTCACACCAATCGCAGTTCTCAGAGTTAAACTTGCTGAAAAAACTTAGCAGAAGGTACCTGGATGTAGTTTTAGGTAGAAAAAGAGTTAAACTTCTAATATGGTGGCTCCAGATCCAGTGGCTATTCTGACATTTACACCAAGTGTGGTATTCAAATCTCTGAACCCACAAGTAAAATTTAATTTGGATCAAAGTGAAATCCCTAGGGTGGCAATCACACAGAAAGAGTCAATAAAACCATGACACCAGACACACCATGTGTTTCCTGGTGGAATTTTGTGTGGCATGCAATTCTTCTTTACAACAGACACACTGTACATTATCTGAGCTCTTACTCAGTCCAGACAATCTCAGTCACCTTGTGCTGAGTATCTGGCGTTTTTGAAGTAGTCCACCTGTAGTGATATATTTAAATGTGATTACCCCAATAGCATATGTTGCTGTTCTATATTGCTTTATAATGTTACTTCCTGCTTGTTTGAGACTTATCTCTCAGAAAGGTAATTTGAATGCAAGCTTTTTAAATTATATTGGGCCATGCTACCCAGTTTTAAGCTTGGAATTTAGCTTGGTTTTAATAATAAATAATACATACAAAATTTCTATATTTAACTATACTTAGTGTTAACCAAACTTGTTATTACTGCATCTTGCCATTATGGGACTTTATGTGTTTTATATTATCAATATAATGAAAAAATTGTTGACTGCTTAAAGCATAGTTCAAATGAATATGACAACATACCAATTAAAATGTAAATTGCACAAATAAACAGTGGTCAAGACAGTAGAAGAACCTGTCTTGTTTAAAGTATATACTATTGCTGTTTCAATATTCCCTTTGATATGTACTAGCAGCGGATTATCTGGGGAGACCTTACCTTTGAACGGTCATTAATTTTCAGTAAGCAAACTGCAGTGAACTTGTCACCACTACTCATTTTATTACATATTACTGTCTGATTAATCTGCATAGGTTATAGATTAATATCATCAATAAAAAGAATTAAAGTGACACACAATGTCAGTGTGAATTGCATTTGAAGGCGAGTTTTCCTTTAAGGAGCTGTAAGCGGATTTATGACACTGTTTGTGTGCTGAGCTGTTCCCAGGCAGTATTGTGCTTGATATAGCTGGAATGCTTGGATAGCAACAGTAACAACTTTTAGCTTTGGCTGGTTTGTGAGGAGAAGTAACACATCTCAGCTGTAGAGACACTCAGTGACCACGGGCTCCTGAAAGCCTTTTCCCCCGCTCCTCCATCCCCCAATTTCTCCCTGACATCGTCAAACTATTTCCGCGTCATTTCTGCCTCACGTCCTTTGAAAAGACACTGGAAGACTAAGCCGACCGCCCCGCCCACAGACCCGTCCACTACCCAATTACAGCCAGGCATGGAACTTAATGTAACCTATTGCATTGCAGCTTCTGTGGCGTCGGGTAGCAACAGAGTCTTTAGAGGGTGCGTGCTGAGTGAGGGTAGAGACTGCATTTATCCGAGTACAGAGAGGTTGAGCTATTTAGAAAGACTGGACACAAAATGACTTTTTGTGTGTTGCATGGTAAAACCTAGCCTCATATTTTTCAGGTCTGGCATATTTGCCAGAGTAACATACATGTTATAATATTTTCAAATGCCATCATTAACTTAAATGTTTGTGCTCTTAAACTTTGTCCACTGAAAGACTTTTTTGAATGTATTCTTGATGTAGTTATTAGAGCAACCTAAAAGTGTAGGCTATTGTTTGAGTGGAAAAAATAGAATCCTCTTGCTGTTCATTTCCCTCTGGCGCAGATTATTGAATAATGAAGTACCTAAAAGCAGAGCACCAGCCTATATAAGAACCCAAACTGTAGGCCTGTTTACAATTAAACCCACATTTTGGTTAAAAATTCTCTCTCTCTGTTTATATATATCTATATATTCAATTCTATCAGTCAAACATAAGTAATGTCTGTTACTAAAGTGGCTATTCGTGTGCTATGCATTGTGTAAACTTTTTTTTTTTTTTTTTTTTTTGCATGTAGCACAGATTTATCCACAAAATTGAATCAAATGTTTAAGTGAATGTTGTCTATGTATGCGAGAAGTTCCAGTATATATAACCCACTGTTACTATAAATGGACAGGACAGGAGATCTGCTTGGAACAAACTACTGAGGCCAGAGGGAAGGTTACTGTCCCCTACCTCACTTGAGCTGTTGATTATGTTACACAAAATATGTTGTTCTCTGATTGATGGTTGATGTGAAATTACACGTGGAGTGTCGATAATGTTATTTTTTGTCCAGTGTGCGTTCATGTCCTTGCGTTACCAGTACTGTCTAAGGCTGGCCCAGACAGCGCTCCGACCCCTACCTCGGGCACATGGTATCATCCCAGGGTGGGGGAGGCGTGTGGGAGAGGAGCGCATAGTCCGACTGACGGAGAAGCACGGAAAGGGAAACGGACAAGAAACACGAATCGAAGTCGTCCATGTGAAGGTTTCCACCTCGAAGGAATTAAGAATATCCCAGCTTCCGAGAAGAACAAATAAATGAGGACACGGAGAATGTGAAAAGAGAGCGACAACAGACGGAAGACGAGGCGATCAAAAGCGTCAGACAGCAAGCTCAGGAACTTGACGGGGTTCGGTTTCTTTGGTTTGCTTTGCTTTGAGAGGAGTTTCAAGTTTTGGTTCGCTACAGCTCAGATGTTTTGTGATTTTACTGTAGTATTATTACCACCACAGCGGCTGACTTCTCAGATCGAGTTGACAGTTCGGCGTTTGGAAGTATAAATATAGTAATCAGCGGCTTGTCCAGTGTATTTCTTCAACACGCGGAATCATTTGACATCTAACACCACATATTGGATCTAAACATGTGTCTCAATTTCCAATTTTACCCCCAGGGGAGAGGGGTGTGTAGGTGATGTGCAGTATCTGTTCTTGGAATGGTTTGTCCAGCCGGTCTTGCCAACCGCCCAGTTGGTTCTGCATGTGGATACCCTGCTAGAGGAACTTTGTCTGGAAATCCACACGTTACAGTGGACTGGTTTGTTTACAAGTGCTTGTCGTCACAGAGACCCCCTGTATAGTGTAAGGAGATTACATTATTGTCTGGCTTTTTAAAAGGACTCATTTTCACCGTGGCAGAGGCCAGCCATCTCTTGCTGTGGGCAGGTGAAGAGGATAGACCAAAACACACCCAGGTTCTGTGACATTGCCAGTGCACTGCTGTGTGTGTCACCGCATTAATCTGAGTGATAACATCATTCTACACTGCCCTAGTCTGTTCTGTGATGAGCTTCCTCAGAAAACACCAGCAGTTGGAGCTATTTTTAGTGTAAGGAATGGGGTAAAAGCAGACAGCTGGAAAGTCAACTCCCCTCCACCTCCTCCTCTTTCACCCCCTATATCACACTACCTTGCTCAGCCCACCCAGCAGCATGCTGGGTGATCCTGGGTGGCACAGATTTGAGTTATAGCTTGTCGATGTGCTTTACAAGTGATCTGGAAGAACAACAAAAACTGTGTGAACTTATTGGGCCAGTTAATAGGAGACCTGTTGGAATCACACCTAAGCAGTAACCTGGTTGTACTGTGCACTGCACAGTTAAACCCTGTTGTGGATTAGCAGTATGAAGATGTCTGAAGGACTACTAGCTGAATACTTGTGGTCAAACCTGTCCTGGGCTAAGTGAACCTATCAGCCTGGACATTTAGCTAAAACTCTGAAGTCAGGCTAGCCACTTGTTGGCGTACTGGATTAGAAGAAAGGCCTACTTTTAACTACCTAAAACTCACCAGCAGCCTGGAGCAGTACGAACCTCCAGCACACAGAAAGAATGCATGAAACTTCTGAAACCAACCAAATTAAAAGCCAACCTGACTAACCAAATATTCTTTTTTCTGAAATCCCCATACCCACAGAAAAACAGAATATATAGATGACAGATATATAACCCTATTGTAACTCCACAGAAGATAGAGATTACATCCTTTATATTTTTACTTCAGAGAGACAAGCTGCCTGTACACCAGTTGGTTGCCTTAGAAACCACAGTCACAAAAAAGAAAAAGAAACAAGCCAGAGAAGACGGTGCCTTTTTGCTTAGTTGGTTTCCCACCATTTCAAGATTTGTTGGGTCAGTTGGATGTAAACTGTTGAACCGAACTCTGGGATTGAAAAGAGATCTGATTACAGGTGCCTGACACTTCATGAGCTCTGCCCACTTGTTAAAACATTTTGATTGACAGTGTTTCCCTGCTGGATTGAACAATTAACAAGCATTTTAATGGTGATCACGTCATCATCTGTGGAGGACAAGACCATACGCTCTTGCAGGATGGTCCAATCAGAACCCTGGATCACTTCTGTCCTGCTTCGCAAGAACAAAAGTCAGTACACACACACACACACACACAAAGTATCAACACACAGATCACAAAAACAGACTGAAATACACTTCTGGCTATGTTGTGTAATAAAGGAATAGAGGGACTGTGTGTGTGAGAGTTAGGTAAGGCGAGTTTATTTATATAGCACATTTTCATGCACAAAGGCAATTCAAAGTGCTTAAAATAATGTACACAGATGGATAAAACATTACAATGCATATATAATTAAAACAGAATGCAATTAAGGTAAATATTACCAAAGCAACAAATGCATGACAGTACAAGTAGCAACACACATGAGCAGATACCTAGTACTTTTAGTATAGCTGTCAGTCTGTGGATTCTCACTGTTCTCATTATACTTGTACCCCTTTACTTCAAGTCTTCCCAAGACTGACCTTTGAGTAATTTACACCAGAGGCAGGTGTACTTTCCTCCAGAAGAGTTGAAATGTCAGTTTCTAAACAGTCAGCTAAACAGCATAATGAAGTCAGTTGATTGTTGGGGAATGGATGACAAATAAACGAAAAAATAGAAGTAGATAAAGTGCAATTTTGGGTGGAATTAAGAAACAATTAAAAGCAGCAGAAAAAAGAAGTCCTAAAAAGTGGCTCCAGTTGGAGCAGATCTAGTGGGGGCTGGTTCCAGCTATGGACAGCATCATGGCTAAAAGCACTTTCACCTTGTTTAGTTCAAACTCTGGGCACCACTAGCTGACTGGTCCATGCAGCTCTGAGACACCTACCAGGCTGGTACTTGGCAAACATACTGTAGCTCTGATATATTTTGGGCCAAGACTGTTGAGAGACTTGCAGCCAATAATTAGGGCCTTGAATTGAATTCTGTATTTGACTGAAAGCCAGTGCAAAGATCTAAGGACTAGAGTGATGTCTTCTCTCCTCTTGTTGTTTGTCAGTATTCTAGCAGCAACATTTTGAATGAGTTATAATTGTCTGATGGTCTTACTGAGGAGGCCAATCAGTAGTGCATTACAGTAGTCTACCCAACTAGAAACAAAAGCATGAATGAGCTTTTCTAAATCCTGCTTAGACTGGAGGTTTCTGATGTTAACTGTGTTTAAGATACCAAAAGGATGAGTTGGTTACAGCTTTGATGTGGTCATTAAAATTTAGATCCTTATCAGTGATTAATTAGTGTGTGTTATTTTAGCTGCATGTTGTTTGTTAGAATAGTATAATGATGGTCTTTCCTTCTCAGTACTTTACAGAGGTCTAATGAGTTATAGTAAATAGGTCACAATGGTGATGTGCGTATGTTAACATGTTGCAGCCATGCTGCATGTGTCAGCAGTTGTCTTGGCATCAAATCCTGGCAGCTTTGGGTCTAAATAGGCTCATACTCCATGCCTGTCAGTGTGACCTTAAACTTTCTTTTGTTTTGTTGTTGTTGTTGTTTTTGCCATTGTGCAGCAGAAAACACTACTATGGTCAGTTTGACAGTTGTGGTCAGTCAGCTGTGCAAAATGAGATGAGGGATAAGGATGCACCAATACCACTTTTTTCAGACCAAGTACAAGTGAGTACTTACATTACACTGCTTGCTGATATAGAGTAATTCATGCAATGTTTATACTTTAAAAGTAAAAATAACAATAAAAGTGCCTTTGCTTTACAGTTTTTATTTTCACAAGATTTACTTTCTAAATAAAATGACAAAATAAAATACATAACAGGAGGCTGTGCAAATAACCTTAAATCTTTGTAATAACAACAACGCCACCATTCCAATCAAATGTCACTGACTGAATTTCACAACATATAGTGGTTTTTAACCTTTTTAGGTGTGTGACCCTCTTAAGATGAAATGATATCGTGACCCCCTCCCCGTCCAGACCGTCAATATTTAGGAGCATATAATATCAGGCTGCAATTTAAATGTTGAATTTAACGAGGGTGCAGCTTTTACTAGATTTAAACTAACTACTGTCCTCTCCTTTCTGCTGGACACACTCCCGCACTGCTGTAGGCAGAAGATCTGCTTGGGCCCAGCCCCCAAGTCCACAAAATTTAAAATGATACTTTTGTTGCATGTATGATCAAATAAAAATGTAGTTGTGTGAAATAGGCACATAGTATTGTTTGATATCGATAGCAAGCCCTTGAATCACTTTATTAAATTCTGTGTATGAAGACTAGCTGTTGTCCAGCTTTGAACTAATGCTGTTATGGTTACTGGTTAACTGGTTGATTGATTAGTGTCATATTTTTCTTTTATATATAGAAAGCAAATACTATGCTGTCATTAGGTATTTTTCTTATGTGAACATGTGTTTTTTACATGGCTGCAAAACAAAATTCTCTCCTTAGGGGACAATAAAATGAGGTTGAAGTTGAATTGAAATTGCACCATTTTTAAGTGTTGGCAAACACTGGATTGCTGGCTACAACAATGAGTGAAAGTTCGTATTGTGTTGAAACTACTGTTTTACATCCCTATTTGAAACTCACATTATTATTTTAAAGTAGATGTTCACCAATCGATTGGCAGAGATTGCAAATTAATTTGAAGGGCAAAGCCATTTGGCCTTCAAATTCTTACATTTTCGGTGGGCACAAAGACCCATAGATAAATTACATGTATGTATGTGTACATAGCTTATATTGTATGTAGACAGCCTGAGCAGTAAAGTTACAAACTAGGGTTTGGTGTTCAAAACATACATGTATAAATGAAAGTACAGATGCTTGTAGATCTGTTTAAGGCAAATGTGCAGAGAAATATCATTCTGCTTCATTGGCAGTAGAAATAACTTTGAACTTTTATTACAAGTTTGATAAATGCCTTTATCTATCCCCTAGGGACGCTCCAATACCAGACTGACTACAAGTACTTAACATCTGAGTATTCGCTGATACCAAGTACTGATACAAATATTTAATAATAATGCAGTTTTTCTAATACAAAAATGACAATTATCATAAAAAACTTTAGAGACTATTATTTTCATGAGATTTACCTTTTGATTCTGATTAAATAAAATAGAACAGGAGATAACCTTACAATACATTTTGCTGTGGGTATTTATTAAGGACTGGGGATTTAGTATTCTTTGTTTGTTTGTTAGATCGATAGGTAACGTTCGTCTTAAAGGCAGGGTTGGCAGATCCTGGAAACACCAGCAAGAAGAAGCTTGATTTTGAAAATAGATGACCAAAGAAATCATACCCCTTCGTTATGACTTCTCTGCAAAGTCACACCTCCAAAACACAGTGCACACTGCCTGACTACTACTTACAGATTTCAGGAAAATAACAATGCAAACAAAACAAAACCGGTAATTACCTGTCCAGCATGGCTGGAGCATCCTCCTCACCACCAGTCGGACAGAACTGATGATGCCTCTTGGATGAGAGGTGAAACGTCTTCTACCTAAAAACCAATTCCAGATGATTTTTTTCTACATTTTTCAGCGTAGATGGGGACCTCTGGTTCCTGATTGGGTTAAACAGCTTTAGCCCTGGCTCATACCTGGTAACTAACCTTAGAAGTCCTAGAAGTCCAGTCTTTTCTGGCAAGAAGAAGTGAAGGGGGAGGCCAGCTAATGCTGTACAAAACACAGGTTTTATTCCATCTTGGTAACACGATCACTGCCTGTGGCCTTTGATGCCCAGTTAACTGGGCGTTACAATCCTATGTATACAGCTGACTACTGTTGGTATTTTCCCCACATGTGGCTGCATGTAAAAGGAGTCTGTTCCCTGTGGCAGTCTTCTCACTCTCATACTGCTCACACAAGCATGCAGGTAGTAACGTCTGGTAACAGCAACAACATTACCTATAAGGCTATATGTCTTAAAGGAGAAGGCCTGGCCTGTGACAATGCTCTGTTTGTGAACGAAATCTGCTGTGGCTACCTTCTGTGCCATAGCTGCAGCACAGAGCGGTAACAGGTCTGCCTGTGCTTTCAACATCTTGTGCGAGACTCTTGGGTCACACATTGAGTGCAAGGGCAGAGTAGGCGCAAGTAAGAAGTAGGTTGACAGGCAGGTAGGCCATTCATTGGTTTTGCTTGGGATGAGTAAGATGATTGGTCAGTCATTTTTCAGTCCTGCTGCTGCCACAGTTGACACATGTTGTCAGTGTGTTTAATGTATTCATTGCCATTGAGATGAAAGAGAAATTCAATAAATGTACCAAAAAATGCATCTCAAAGTATTTGCCAACCCTACCTTTAACTGACCAACATTAGTGTTACTGTTGACTGCGTGACACCTCTACTGCTTGCTTGTGAGTTACTACACCTAATACAGCCTACAGTTTGCTAGCTAGCTAGTTAGCTAGCCATGCCTTCACCCTGGAAATGCATCTTTCCTACATGTTCTGATTGGACATAGTTTCAATGAATACTCCTTATTTTTTTCTTGATTTTGAAAGCTAATTTTATATACTTGGCAATCTTTTTAATCAATCAAATTTGTCTGGGTGGTTAATAGGTGTGACAAACATATTTGTTTCTACTTTACCCCAACTATAATTCATTTAACTTTTTTGCAGCTATCCACCATACATTAGTGGATGTCTGCATCCAGAATGTTTATTCTGGGTTAATAAAAATGATGTTGTAGATAAGTGAAACATTATTTGTCCTAGGAGGAATGATTTTGTAGATCATAATAATCATAATGCCATGAATGGTATTAGAGAAGCTTTAATGCATTAACCCACTGACTGTTACGTTTTTCTTTTCTTAGCCTTAGTAATAGCTGTACAGTCTTTACTAGCTGTTATCTCAACCAGCAGTCCTATTGTTTTAAATTAATGTTACCAGCTTCTGTCAGATGTAATCTGTAGATTGAGTGCATAGGCTGGATGCTTTCTGCTGACATGCTGATGGATTGACGCTGCGCAGCTATGGTAGGCTAGTTCAGTTTTACAACAGACTTGCTGTACAGCATTTACTTTTTTCAACTTGAAGTGATTCCAAAGTTTGGACGCTTTCTGTTTTATCTTGCTAATCATTTTCATCACCTCTCACTGTTTTGTATTTGTTCTTTTTACAATCCACACATAGCACATTGTGCTAATAATGACCCTTGTGAAACACAGTGAACTGTATATAAATTATATGGATTAAACAAAGCTTTGCAAAGATTTTAAATGGATAATTTTTAGCAATGAAGTTACTCAGGGAATTGTTTTAAAAAAACTATCACTGAATTAATTTGAAACTGAAAAATTCTTTAAAACTTGATGATTTTCCGACAAGTTCTGAAGCATTCCAATCACTGCATTATCTGTGCTGAATACAATGTTCAGTACATTTTGACCTCATTTCACTCCTGAACAGTGGTGGAAGAAGTACTCAGATCCTTTACTTAAGTAAAAGTAGCAATACAACAGTGTAAAAGTAAGCAAAAGTAAAAGTCCTGCATTCACAAAATGTTACTTAAATAAAAGTACAAAAATATTAGCATCAAAACGTACTTTAAATACTAAAAGTACTCATTATGCAGAATGGCCTATTTAACATTTTTGTATTACATTATTGTATTATAATTACTGATGTATTGTTGTGTACATCACATTTAATGTTTAGCTGGCAAAGGGGAAGATAGGTTTAACTAGCTTATATGCATTTCTTTTGAATTACTCATGGGTAGCTTGTGAATTTTCCACCATAGATTAATGAAATCTTATAATTCTACTGTATTTTTTTCTTTTACTCTGGTTATGAAAACTAACTAGTAACTAAAGTTATAAAATAAATGTAGTAGAGTAAAAAGTACATTTGCCTCTAAAATGTAGTGAAGTTTAAGTATGAAGTAAGAGAAGATGAAAATACTCAAAGTACAGATACTTCAAAATTGTACTTAAGTACAGAACTTGAGTGAATGTACTTAGTTACTTTCCACTGCTGCTTCTGAAATGTATCTGTTGTATGTGTGCTTGAATCTTTTCATTGACTTTGTATGCAGTCAACCAAAGGATACCACACTGAGTGTAGTTTAATGTGCACTAGTATCCTGGTTTTCACCTTGTTTTGGGTATGATGGAACATGAAAAATCTTGTTCTTCATATGCCTGCAGACATGGTTCTTAGTGTGTTTTGGCAAAAAAAAAACAACCTTTGATGTCATGCTGAGCATTTATTCTGAGACCACAACAATGAGAAATAGCATCTAGAGAAAACCTTTTCTCTTTCAACACATGGTGTAGGTACATTTTGATATTATTACTCTTATGTGATTTATGTAGGTGAGAACCTAAGAATTTTGTATGATATTCCTTTTAGCTTAAAGTGCACCTTAAAGTGTGCATTCCTTCTTTATTAAAAGTAGCCATAAGCATGTGCAAAAAAATTGGCATGAATTGTCGCTGGCACTGAATGAATGAACTTTTTGTACAGTTGCAAAATAAACCATGCATCATTCAGTAGCAGTTCTTTGATGAAATAAAATATCATTACAGCAGCTTGATCTTTTAAACAAAACAACTCACACTCACATTGGAAAATCAGTGTTTTAGTACTCTCTTTCTCCGCTTGGTGCAACCGGTGGACAGGTTCTTAGTACTTGAACAGTTGAAGCGGACACAGACTATCACAGGCGGTCTATTTTCACTGTGTGAGAGGCTGAGCCAATCAGTGCACTGCTGTAGCACAATGGTCAAGTAATATTTTACCCTTTTTGAATAGTAAAAACAAGAAAAAAGAAAGTCAACATGGCAGTCAATACTGATATTGTAGCGGCCACCACAAATAAATCAATGTATGGGAAACACCAGACTGTAAAATAAGAGACAGAATATATGTATGTTTACAAATGAACTTAGGGTTAGGAGTTTCAATTTAAACAAATAGTCACATTTTCATTCTGGTAATGTCTTTTCATTTATTGAAATGTCACAGGAAGGTTGTGTTAAATTGCCTTTTCTGCATTGTTTTTACATACATTTACATTGAGGCCACCAAAAATGTACTTTGGCTCTCAAATTTAGGGGCTTGGTGGCCTGCAGGGCCAGTGCTTAAAAATATTATCATCTGTAGTGTCTATCCTTATCATCCATAACTGCTATGCTCACATTAGTAGTTGACAAACAACTGCTTCGCTCCCACTCCAACTTTGATGTGCGGGGTGTGGTTGCTAGGGTGCGGGGTGAGGGGGGATGTGAAATTGCAGCTTGTAGTTCCAGCAGAATTTCTGCTTTGTTCCATTCTCTGCCGACTGATGCAATATTGTCTCAGCTGGTGGACATTTTTGTAAGTGTTTGCAAAGATGTCTTCACACAGGAAATAGAGAGTAAAGTTTAATGTTTATCACTGATATGAACACCCTACATTTGAAAGATAGGAATCTGGCTGTAAATCAGCAGTCTTCCTTTAAGCTAACTGGTTCTTATGAGCAAGTACTTTACATACTGCTAGGCAGCAGTATGTAAGGTACTTGATAGTCCTGATAGTATACTGATAGTAGTACTGATAGTATGTCAGTATCTCTGTTTTCTCAGTTGATCTAAAATGAAAACTAGTAACAGACAACCGGGGTGTGTTCTTCGTACTTTGCTAAACAGATCCTAGATCAAATGACCAATCCTGGATTTTCTAATGCCAGCTAAGGTTATCCAGATATTTCATTTCTTCAACCCCCACCTGTGTTGTGGATTAGAAAAGCTGGATTCAGTGAAGTTAGTCATGGAGTTCCACAGGGACCTGTGCTAGGTCCAGTTTTCTTCAATTTATACATGCTTGCCTTGGTAGCATTATTAGGAAACACAGCATAAAATTCCACTACTACGCATATGATACTCAGCTATACTCTGTACCAGAGTCAAATTCCTTGTGTGCCCGACACACCTGGCCAATAAAGCTGATTCTGATGCTGATATTTATCTATAAACCAGCTGAAACATTAAGTTGGTCAAACTTCAAACATATCTCAAAGATGTAAAGGCCTGAATGACCTGTAATCTCTTACTTCTAACTTCCAATAACCAAAATTATTGTACTTGCACTTGAAAACCTTAGAAATCTGCTGTCTAACCATATAGTTACTCTAGATGACATTGCTCTGGCCTCCAGTACTGCTGTGAGGAACCTTGGAGTCATTTTTGACCAGGATATGTCCTTTAAATCACACATAAACCAAGTCTCTAGAACTGCCTTCTTTCACCTGCGTAATATTGCGAAAATCAGGAACATCCCGTCTCAAAGTGATGCTAAAAAACTGGTCCATGCATTTGTTATTTCCAGGCTGGACTATTGTAACTCTTTACTATCAGGATGTCCCAACAATTCCCTAAAAAGCCTCCAGTTAATCCAAATTTCTGCAGCCAGAGTACTGACAGGAACTAGCAAGAGAGATCATATCTCGGCCATATTAGCTTCTCTCCACTGGCTCTCTGTAAAATTCAGAATAGAATTTAAAATCCTTCTCCTAACATACAGTGCCTTGCGAAAGTATTCGGCCCCCTTGAACTTTGCGACCTTTTGCCACATTTCAGGCTTCAAACATAAAGATATAAAACTGTAATTTTTTGTGAAGAATCAACAACAAGTGGGACACAATCATGAAGTGGAACCCTGGAAGACATGCTGTGATAAGTGGAACCATGAATTCTGCTGTGTACCAAAATATCCTGAAGGAGAATGTCCGGCCATCCGTTTGTGACCTCAAGCTGAAGCGAACTTGGGTTCTGCAGCAGGACAATGATCCAAAGCACACCAGCAAGTCCACTTCTGAATGGCTGAAGAAAAACAAAATGAAGACTTTGGAGTGGCCTAGTCAAAGTCCTGACCTGAATCCAATTGAGATGCTGTGGCATGACCTTAAAAAGGCAGTTCATGCCCGAAAACCCTCCAATGTGGCTGACTTACAACAATTCTGCCAAGATGAGTGGGCCAAAATTCCTCCACAGCGCTGTAAAAGACTCATGGCAAGTTATCGAAAATGCTTGATTGCAGTTGTTGCTGCTAAGGGTGGCCCAACCAGTTATTAGGTTTAGGGGGCCAACACTTGTTCACACAGGGCTATATAGTTTTGGATTTTGTTTTCCCTTAATAATAAAAACCTTCATTTAAAAACTGCATGATGTGTTTACTTGTGTTATCTTTGACTAATATATAAATTTGTTTGACGATCTGAAACATTACAGTGTGACAAACATGCAAAAAGATAAATCAGTAAGGGGGCAAACACTTTTTCACACCACTGTATACTTTTAGTTATCATTTATTTTGTTTGCCAGTCAATGCAGCAGGCTGTACCATACCGTTCAGAACTGTAATGTCCCCACTGAGCCAAGGGCCCTACAGCAAAAGAGGGGTGTGTAACACCACACACGAACCACCAGGAGGCGGGCATGTAACAAGGAGAACTTGTTTCTCAGGCCTCTTCTTTTCACATGTTTAGACTTAGTGCCACAGCCTGTGGTTTTAGTGACTTACTGGAGATGACAAGAGACAGGAAACAAACAGAACCAGAGATCATGTTGAATGTCAGTGCAGGGTTGTCAGTTTGCTGGTTGATCCACCACTTTTGTCTACACTGAAATATCTCAACAACTATTGGCAACTCAGTACATTGTGAATCTAAAGGACTGTACATTTGTGTTGTAACCTTTATAACAGTTTTGTTGTTGTTAACAGAGGCTCTTCAGAAGTAAAAGCTAGAGCGAAATTCCATGAAGTAAATATATTCATCAAAAATTAAGTGTTTCTTTTGGACACAACTTGGAATAGATGCATTCATAATGCAAAGTCAACGTAACAAAAAGAAATGTGATAACATTAACCATGTTTTAACACTCTTGCAGTGGTACATGATCTCAAGTTTTCAGTTTTTTATTTGTTAAAAAAGTTTGAAATATCCAATAAATTTCGTTCCACTTCATGATTGTGTCCCACTTGTTGTTGATTCTTCACAAAAAATTACAGTTTTATATTTTTGTGTTTGAAGCCTGAAATGTGGCAAAAGGTCGCAAAGATCAAGGGGGCCGAATACTTTCGCAAGGCACTGTACAAAGCCCTAATGACAAAGCTCCATCGTATCTTAATTGTGTATCATTGACTGATTATATGGTATAGTATTGGATTACTGTATGGTGTTGTGTGTGTGTGTAAATAATGTGTGTGCATGTATAGTGTGTATATATAAGATTTAATATATACTGTAGTGTAGTGTGTGTGTGTGTGTGTTGTATTTACTGTATACATATATACACTGCTCAAAAAAATAAAGGGAACACGGGAAAATAAGACATTCAACTATGTAATGAACAAGGTATTTAATAAGAATATTTCATTCATTCAGATTAGAATGTCTTATGTTGTGTTCCCTTTATTTTTTTGAGCAGTATATATA
>NW_018128125.1:317371-326995 GCF_001952655.1 Monopterus albus
CCTCCTGTCACAGACATAAGTATGGGAGCGAAGGTCAGACATCCTCCCATTTCTTCCTCCAGCACTTCATGAATGAAATCCCTCCCTGCTGAGCGGTGAGTCCCGGATATCGTTTAGATTAAGTCTGCAGTCCTCCATGTATTCTCACTTGTGTTTGTTTTATAATTGATTTATTCATCCACTTTTCTTTCAATAATAAACTATTTAATGTGCAATTCCTGTGAGTTCCTGTGATGAAAGATTCATACTGTCGATTTTTAGTTTTCACCTACACTTTAAAAGTCTTCATCTGAAAGCACTGGTTTGGTTGGCGCAGTAAAAACAACATTTTCCTGTCTGGTTTTCTAATATAAAATATGAAGAATATTTAATTTGACTGATGAGGGTCATTATTATAAAGATAGTGTTTTTGTTTGTTTGGTAAGTACATGTTAAGTACATCTTGTCAGTCAGAATGAAATATCCTGATGTAGAGTACTTTGAAAAGTGCACTCATATGTCATCATAAACCACATTATTATGATTTACCATTTAGATTCATTCTGAAGATGTTAGATATTACCAGGCATCTGAGGAAAAGTACAACCGGGTCATGTACAAACAAATGTTTTCTTTTTCACAGATTTGACACCACATAAAAAAGAAGACAGTTAAAAAAAGGGGAAGTGGCAAATTTACTGAATCTCAAAACTCAAAACTGCTTTGTGTGGTCACACAGCTTTCTCCTTCCCATTTTTATTCAACCACCAAACCTACAACTGCTTTTAAGAGAAGCACATTAAATCACATTTTTGACCATCTTTCCCACATTTTCACACCGACTCATCTATCTGGGTGAAACAGACCAAAATGCCACTGAAGCAAAATGACATGTTAAACATGACGACCAACGTTTACCATCCAACCTGACAGAACTGGAGAGGATCTGCAAGGAGGAATGGCAGAGGATCCCCAAATGCAGGTGTGAAAAACTTGTTGCATCATTCCCAAAAAGACTCATGGCTGTATTAGCTCAAAAGGGTGCTTCTACTAAATACTGAGCAAAGGGTCTGAATACTTATGACCATGTGATATTTCAGTTTTTCTTTTTTAATAAATTGCAAAAATGTCAAATTCTGTGTTTTTCTGTCAATATGTGGTGCTGTGTGTACATTAATGAGGAAAAAAAATGAACTTAAATGATTTTAGCATATGGCTGCAATATAACAAAGAGTGAAAAATTTAAGGGGGTCTGAATACTTTCCGTACCCACTGTATGTGTGTATGTTCTATGTGTACTGTGTATATGTATATTGCACAGTACTTGGGTGTTTAGAAGGAAGAAAGCCACATACTGTATGTGTCAAATTTTGGATGCTTTTAGTACTCTCCATCTCAAACATGCCAAACCAGTGTTAACCCTGATTCTTTCTCGCACTCTTTCTAAGCTACAGAACATGGCCTCTTGGGTCTCTCAGCTGAAAAAAAAAACAGCATAACTGGTGACCAGCATGACCAGTAATTATACCAACTTATGTTATGTTTTAGTGCTGGTATGCAGCAGAGCTATGCTGGTTAGTGCTGGGCTTGTGCTGGTATAGCTGGTCTCCCAGCAGAGCTGTGCTGGTCTACCAGCACTAACCAGCATGATTTCTGTGCTGGTCTATGCTGTTTTTTTTCAGCAGGCGAACAAGTCTGCTCCCATCCTGGATTGTACCTGCACAGGGAGCCTCAATGGTCTGCCCTTGAAATAAGCCATACTGGTTTGAAAAACACATCTTATAACCTTAGATCAACAAGTGTGTGGAAGATAGCAGAGTGGGTGGGTGGTTTAGTACAGCAGGGAACAACACTTCTAGACATTTTTTTTTACCTGATTTATCCAAATTTGTGCTAAATCTTACTTAATGCAGCTTTAATATCGCCATGACTGCATGTCCACTGGTTTGATATGACGGCTCAGTTTTTAGTATCTCTCTTAAAAGTGTAAATAGTAATCCTGTGCACAGCTGTATACCCATCCATCCAACAGAGTGACAGGTTGGTGCAGGACAATACAATTACAAAGTAAAAGGAATTCCATCACACACAGGAGGTGTCTAGATCATCTGCATTTATTAAGAACTATTTAGATGATGAACTTGTGTGCACTCGAATTCCTATTATTTCATATAGTCTCTGCATTATAGGTAGGCTAAGTACAAGAATGTTTTTTTTTTGTATGTATTGTACCAGTAAGTGCTATTTACTTTGTTAATGTTCAGTTAAAGCTTATCTTTCTTAAATCATTTTGGAATCAAAAAGGGCAATCAATAACAACCAGAACGGGTAAGAAGAATAGGAATCAAGATAATTCAAGCAATAGTCAACACTAATACTGCTTCTTGCCCGGTGTCTACTGGGATCGGCTCCAACTCCCTTGCAACTCTCTGTAGGATAAATGGTAGAAGTCACAATTTTAGTAAATGACGACATTTAATGTGTGAAGGACCAACTTCAATCAGTCTGTTGTCTCAGTATACACTGTTTCATTAGGTAAAATTATAATGCTCTCTTTGTTTTGTTCTGCTTGACTTGGCTCTCACTCAGTATCAAAAGTGTTCAGATTTTGACTTATCTGTAAATCAATGTGGTTATTTGGCTATGCTGGTAGTACAGAGAGTGTGTCTTCAAGGCAGTGTTGCCATCATTGGATCACACTGACAGACTGGTACAAAAACCTTTGGCTCATTATTGTTTTTCTTCATCTAGCAACTTGTGAGCAGGAAGCATTAGCTTCTGCCTGAACTGAGTGTTTCTGTGCTGCCTGGAGCAACTCTTCATACATAATTGTGCATCAATACAGCACTGAAGGACAGATAAAAACAGTTGGCAGAAAAAGAGAAAGTGTCTGATCAACTGAGTAGTCATCCGAGTGAAGTTAGGAAGAAAGGAAGGTATGAGGGATGGAGAGATGTTTAAATTGTTAGATTCTAACCTTTTCGTTAGAAATTAATCCAATTCTTTTGTTGGAAGCACGAGAAGTGACGACAGGAGAGGACTGTTTAAAATCAACAGAAAGTTTACTGAAAGTCTGATTACAAGCAAGTCTTACAGCGCTGGATTCAGAGAGCCAGAGCTCCCGCAGGAAAACCAACTTCTGAATCCCGAGTCATGTTTTACAATGCATTTTATCTTCTTGGGCTGCTCCGCCCTGGACAGAGGTACAACATTCAACAGCTTTTGATCCTATTCTCCATTTGGTGTGAATTGTTTTGTTCTGCTTGACTTGGCTCTCACTCAGTATCAAAAGTGTTCAGATTTTGACTTATCTGTAAATCAATGTGGTTATTTGGCTATGCTGGTAGTACAGAGAGTGTGTCTTCAAGGCAGTGTTGCCATCATTGGATCACACTGACAGACTGGTACAAAAACCTTTGGCTCATTATTGTTTTTCTTCATCTAGCAACTTGTGAGCAGGAAGCATTAGCTTCTGCCTGAACTGAGTGTTTCTGTGCTGCCTGGAGCAACTCTTCATACATAATTGTGCATCAATACAGCACTGAAGGACAGATAAAAACAGTTGGCAGAAAAAGAGAAAGTGTCTGATCAACTGAGTAGTCATCCGAGTGAAGTTAGGAAGAAAGGAAGGTATGAGGGATGGAGAGATGTTTAAATTGTTAGATTCTAACCTTTTCGTTAGAAATTAATCCAATTCTTTTGTTGGAAGCACGAGAAGTGACGACAGGAGAGGACTGTTTAAAATCAACAGAAAGTTTACTGAAAGTCTGATTACAAGCAAGTCTTACAGCGCTGGATTCAGAGAGCCAGAGCTCCCGCAGGAAAACCAACTTCTGAATCCCAAGTCATGTTTGACAATGCATTTTATCTTCTTGGGCTGCTCCGCCCTGGACAGAGGTACATCATTCAACAGCTTTTGATCCTATTTTCCATTTAGCTTTTGATCCTATTCTCCATTTAGTGTGAACCGGAGCTCCCCTTGTTTCAATGTGTTAGAGTCTAGGTGTATGTGTGTGTGTGTGTGTGTGTGCGTGTGTGTGTGTGTGTATCTCAGGTGGTGAGCCCCCCTGGGTGTGTAGACACCTCCTGGGGAGGCAGAACTTGGGATATGCTATGTGGGTCTATGTGTGGGTGTGAAACAGGCCTTTGCTAAAATGTAAATAGGCTGTCTGGTCACAAAGATATGTAGACATCCTGTCTCTACCCAGAAGTTACAGCATTCAAAGTAAGCAGATTCTACTTCATTACAGTTGTAAGATATATAAGCAAGAGAAATAAATGTATTAAAATAACCAAAGCTCAGTAGTTCTGCACAATAACCAATACAGCTGTAATATGTATAATCAGGTAAGATAAAGTTATGAAAGGTAACTAAAGGGAACTAAAGGTATGAGAAGTAACTAAAGCTGATAAAGTAACTAGAGTCTATAAGACTCAAATCTTACAAAATGATGGATGACTAAAGAGAGAAGCAGTTTCACAGGTAGACAGGTTTTTGAGAAAGCAGAAGGGATGATGAAGGAGAGGGTAGGAGAGAGAGCTGGTAGGATGGGTTGGGTTGCTAGGGGAGAGTATGTCAAACTGCTGCTGAGAGTCAAGCCTGCTATTGGAAGCTACTTGCTTAATAATAGAGTGGCAGCAGAGAGAGAAGTAGCTAATGCGTATTGTGGGCTAGTTGCTGAGACAGCATTAGGTTTATTTATAGAGTGCTAGCCAGCCAGCCCTTGGATACCAACAGCGAATCAGCTGACAGAGAACGAGGGGGTCCCAACCAATGGCAGCACAAGAATGGGGATGACAGTTTGAGGAAGTGCTGTGAGTGCCTCTCAGTCTCTTAAAGAGGTAATGAGATTTCTCAGTACTAGGCTGATATTCTCTCTCCACCAGTGTCATATCTGTAAGCAGGCCAGAACCCAGAACACCACAACACTCCCAGTAACAGTGACTGGATTACTTTCTCTGCCTTAACACAGTGTAGAAAGCTCTCATATTCAGTATTCCACATACTTTTAAGGATTTTAAATAAAACTCTAACTAAATGAGGCTCTGTTTGTAAGCTTCATAACCATTCAACAGCCTTGGACCTCTGTGTTAATAGATACACAAATATAAAGCCTCATTTAGCTACAGGGTTCTATTTAAAATCCTTAAACGTTTGTGGAGTACTGTATAGGAGAGCTTTCTGCGTTTATGGAACATAATAGTGGTGAGGAACCTACAATTACAAAAGTTATTCTTATTTGTTCACTGAGATTGTCAGCTTGAATTTTGTTATAGTGATATAAAAGTAAAACTAATTTTGTTTCCCTGAAAACTCTTTTACTTTGACAGTTACAGCAGCAGTTCTGCTCATGGATCACTGGAGTTATGCATTATAAGCTGCATTTTCCTTCATTTTGTAAACTGTTGTTAACTGTTCTGAGCAGCAATATTATCAACCTGCTCGGTTAGCAGGACCAGTCCACACTGGTCTCCATCAGCAAAGCTGTGCTTTACACTTATCACCAAATTTACTTTAAAACACCACACTAATAATGCAGTACTTGTGGTCAAGCTAATTTAGCATCCTGCAGCAGGCATTGCCCCCTGCGCACTTAAACCTTGCTATCACAAAATATAACCACGAATGGCAGGTATGCTTAGCATAGACATTTAGCCAACAAGTAGGCTAAAGAGGTATCTTTCAATTTGTAAATATTCACTCAAAGATATAAAACCAGAAAAGAGAAACAGCTCTGTTTTTTCAAGTTTATGCACTTAAAATCGCAAAATAATAAATGTCATTGTATATATCCAACACTTCACGCTGATTTTTTTCAGGGACTGTTGGTGTAAATGGAGTGATGATTTGACATAAGCTTCATAAACCTAACTTTTGTGGTAACGGAGAATGGCTTCGTGGTACAACCTTCCCCCTGGTACTTTCAACCCTGCTGTCCCCTGCATTACATTGATACTTGTGTGGTATTTGAGCCACTTAAACTCCTGCTTCCATCCATACCTAAATTTTCATTGCTGTTTTTGATAGTCCATGTTTTGTGTTTCTGGTTCTTCTATAGTGATCATGTTTTACAAGTTTGATTAGGCCTAGTAAACCCATACTTCAGCAGTCCCAACATAATGGCAGCTTAATGTTCACTGTTTATGCAGAATATTGACCTAAAAAGGTGTGACCGAAACAAGGTGTTTGCAGTTTGTTAACATTGGGTTGGTGAAGTGCAGGGGGTCTGAGACACAGGGTCTCATTCTCAGTAGAGAACTGATAAAGCTTGGTGGCCACAACTGGCCACCTACAGGGATATGTGGTGGCCACACAGTAACCGTTCGTGGCCACAGGCCATCAGGCCGTGGTTATGTCGAATGCTTGTCAGTATTGTAGTGTCGGGGGTGGAGAGACACTTTGTAGGATGCCCCATAATGCCTGGGGCGTTGTGTAAATGGTAAATGGTCTTGTACTTGTATAGCGCTTTTCTACGCTTTACAGCACACTCAAAGCGCTTTCACACTATTCGGCCATTCACCCATTCACACTCCCAAGCACTCACACATTCATACTGGTGACATCACCGGGAGCAACTGGGGGTTCAGTGTCTTGCTCAAGGACACTTCGACATATTGACTGGACAAGCTAGGAATCGAACCGCTAATCCTCCAGTTAGGAAACAACGCACTCTACCAGCCACAGCTGTATATAGTTCGGGGTGGGGGTTGGCAGGGAATTTCAGTGTGAAGTGTTGTGTTGTGTTCAGTGTGCTGTACTGTTGGTGTGTGTGACTAAAAGAGAAAAATACAAGGGTCTCCTGACCCTTCCTTTACCCAGCTGACATTACATTGGTGTCAGAGTGGAATCTCCAGAGATGATGATATTACTTTAGAAGATCAGTGAACTTGTCACCCAGCTGGAAGAAGAGGTAATGATACCAACTGAAGCAGTGGTAGCTGTGGTGAGATTACCTTCCTCCCCTGTCTTTGTTGCTGACATTCACCTCTGCTCTCAACATGGGTATCCGACCTTCAACAGCTCGACACTGGAAAAAATTACTCTCCAGACCTTCATCTGAGGACTCCTCCCAGAACAACTCAGAAAGCACTTCTGTATCTACACACAATCTACCCTGACCGCGGCCCCGGCTGAAGCGGAGCAGGTTAGGGATGTGCTGTGTCCCCTCTGGCTGGAGCACCAAGTGCAGCAGGCAGACATAGGGGAGGAAGCAGCTGGCCAGGTCGATGGTAGAAGAGCAGCTGAGCAACATAGAGAGGAGTGCTACCACTGTGAGGAGCTGGGACACATTGCTCATTACTGCCCAGCACCCCTAGACAGCTCATATACACACAACCTGCCACAATTGAGGGTCAGCCGCTTGGGCCATGCACACAGATTATACCTGGTGTGCCTTGGGATGGAAGGGCCAAGACCACAGAAGTGGAGAGCCACCTAACACTGCTTCATCTCAGTCACTGGTGAGAGTGCAAAGATGTGGGGAGAGAGGACACTTAGAATGGCCATTGCTGGCCACACCATTGAGCACCGGTTTGGGCTGGCCAACATTCAAGAGTCATGCATCATTGGCTTTGACCTCTTGGTAGAGTGGGGGACTGTGGCTGATGTGCCTGGGGCTAGGCTCTGCCTGTGTGCGGATGCTGTAGCTCTCCACACTGCCATAAGGAAGGGTTGGGCCCAACTGCGACACTGACCGGACGGTTATCTACACTACTAGGGACAGCCAGTGGCTCATCCATGCCTACACCATTTTCTTGGGTGATGTGCACCGAGACTAGGCAAGGCAGTCAGGGCTTGTGCCAGAGGAACTATGGAAGGAGAAGACCTGGGTGCATGGTCAGTGCGCCAAGGACCGGGACACCTCCACATAACAGGCGGCAACCGCTGGGAGCTCCCATGCAGCTTGGAGGGGGCTGACCCAGTGCTCACATACTCCCCGCCAGCAGGACCAAGTGGGGCACCAGCGGACATGAGACCTCGCCAGATGCCGGCCCAGAATGCGTGCTGGTGTGGTTGTACAGCCCTGGAAGGAAGAAGGGTTTGTCCCTATACTCATTGAGCCAGTGGAGGGGACCCTGTGCTGTACTGAAAAGACTATCTGATGTCGTGTACAGTGTCAGACTGAGTAAGCGCAACAGCATGCTACTTCATTGGGACAGACTTGCACCTGTGGGGGTAGAGTTGGAAAACAGGATCCAGCCATGAGCTCCAGACCCCTCTCCACCAGCTGTTCAGGAGTCACCAGAGCAGACTTAGCACCAGTGCAGGCTGCCCCTACATGTAAGAGACATTGCTTGATTGTTGTGTCTTGTTGCTTTTCTTCTTTTGTCTCTCCTCTATCCACTCACCCCAACCGGTCGAGGCAGAAGGCCGCCCACCAAGAGCCGGGGTCTGTCGGAGGTTTCTTCCGTTAAAGGGAGTTTTTCCTCCCCACTGTCACCAAGTGCTTGCTCAAGGGGGATTTGTTGGGTTTTCCCTATGTAATAACATTGATAACAGTAAGGTCTAGACCTTAATTTGTAAAGTGTCCTGAGATGACTTTTGTTGTGATTTGGCGCTATACAAATAAAATTTGATTTGATTTTGATTGCTATGACTGTGGTTACTGAGGACAGTAAACTATCCCGGTGGGGACTGTGTAACGTCGGGGGCGGAGAGACACTTGGCAGGGTGTTCCATAATGCCTGGGGCATGGTGTATATAGTTTGGGCAGTTTTCAGCAGGGCAGATCAGTGTGCAGCATTGTGTTGTGTTCAATGTGCTGTGCTGTTGGTGTGTGTGAATAAGAAAAAAAGACAAGCTATGGTCTCCCACCCCTTCTTTTACCCAGGTGACATTACAGTATTTAATGAATGAAAAATGAAAAACAATGGCAAATTGTTGCAACTAATATTTTTCTGATGCTTTATGATTAATATTGGTCAAATAAGTTTAATTTTATATCATGCATGCAGCATGATATTTACATTCATTTCTCGCATTGTGTTGTTTTGGAATACTAGGATGATTTATCTCAGTGGGAGGGATAGTGCTGGGTATCAAACAATTGTTTTATGGCATCAATCAAATTACTTCAGTGCCTTCGAATATCAAAAAATGCATTTCTGCATTTCTTTTTATTGATGTTAAAGAGCCCATGGCATGCTTTTCCTTGTTTTCTGACTTACAGTGGGTACGGAAAGTATTCAGACCCCCTTAAATTTTTCACTCTTTGTTATATTGCAGCCATATGCAAAAATCATTTAAGTTCATTTTTTTCCTCATTAATGTACACACAGCACCCCATATTGACAGAAAAACACAGAATTTTTGACATTTTTGCAGATTTATTAAAAAAGAAAAACTGAAATATCACATGGTCATAAGTATTCACACCCTTTGCTGTGACACTCATATATTTAACTTAGGTGCTGTCCATTTCTTCTGATCATCCCTGAGATGGTTCTGCACCTTCATTTGAGTCCAGCTGTGTTTGATTATACTGATTGGACGTGATTAGGAAAGCCACACACCTGTCTATATAAGACCCTACAGCTCACAGTGCATGTCAGAGCAAATGAGAATCATGAGGTCAAAGGAACTGCCTGAAGAGCTCAGAGACAGAATTGTGGCAAGGCACAGGTCTGGCCAAGGTTACAAAAAAA
>NW_018128125.1:327040-327347 GCF_001952655.1 Monopterus albus
GGAATGGCTGGACCCAAATCGCAGACAAGGTTCTGAGAGCTCCAGGTGTAACAAGGTCAGGTCTATCCATAGGTATTTTTAAGCTTCTTCCGGCTCTTTGAAACCAGGAACTCACAAAGACGAAGTAGACCACTTGGATATATAAAAAATAACCGTGCTGGTTTATTCAAAGAATCACAGGTAAAATTAACATTACACGTCCAGATCTCTTCCACCTCCGACCTGCACACAGGCAGACGAAGTATGAAAGACCCTGAACCATAATGCCTATACAATTTTATCACTTGGTTGGGATAGCCCATTCTAC
>NW_018128125.1:327741-330386 GCF_001952655.1 Monopterus albus
AGACACATGACAGCCTGCCTGGAGTTTGCTAAAAAACACCTGAAGGACTCCAAGATGGTGAGAAATAAGATTCTCTGGTCTGATGAGACCAAGATAGAACTTTTTGGCCTTAATTCTAAGTGGTATGTGTGGAGAAAACCAGGCACTGCTCATCACCTGTCCAATACAGTCCCAACAGTGAAGCATGGTGGTGGCAGCATCATGCTATGGGGGTGTTTTTCAGCTGCAGGGACCGGACGACTGGTTGCAATCGAGGGAAGGATGAATGCGGCCAAGTACAGGGATATCCTGGACGAACACCTTCTCCAGAGTGCTCAGGACCTCAGACTGGGCTGAAGGTTCACCTTCCAACAAGACAATGACCCTAAGCACACAGCTAAAATAACGAAGGAGTGGCTTCACAACAACTCCGTGACTGTTCTTGAATGGCCCCGCCAGAGCCCTGACTTAAACCCAATTGAGCATCTCTGGAGAGACCTGAAAATGGCTGTCCACCAACGTTTACCATCCAACCTGACAGAACTGGAGGGGATCTGCAAGGAGGAATGGCAGAGGATCCCCAAATGCAGGTGTGAAAAACTTGTTGCATCATTCCCAAAAAGACTCATGGCTGTATTAGCTCAATAGAGTGCTTCTACTAAATACTTTTTTGAATAATATTCCCTACCATGAACTCATCACCATTTCACCTTTTCCTGTTTAGATCTATTACCACATCAGAGCAAGAGCCTTCTGTTTCTTTTGTGTGTGTGTGTGTGTGTGTGTGTGTGTGTGTTTGCAAAAACTGACAAACTCATCCATGTTTATTACTGATTACTGCCTTCTCATGAACCCTGGAAACACTTCCTTGTAGCCTGCTGTTGGTGGGGAGTGGGGTCGTGCTTGTACCGGGGCCGGTGCATGGGAGCTCTGGTGAATTCACTCAGACAACAAAGGAATGTTCTTTGTAATGAGATAAGTAGAGATAAAAATAGAGTAATTAAAACAGAGTACTAGAGACCTGTATGAGTCTGTATAATCTGTACAATGTATATATTTACAGGTATTGCACTGAGGTTTATTGTCCAATCATATGGTCATTGGTTAAGTGTTCATCAGAGTGACAGCCAGGGGGAAGAAACTGTCTCTGTGCCTGGTTGTCTTAGTGCACAGTGACCTGTAACGCTGTCCAGAGGGGAGGAGTTCAAATAGATTGTATCCCGGGTGTGAGGGGTCTGCAGTGATCCTCTCCGCCCTCCTTTTGACCCGTGAGGTGTACAGGTCCTCCATGGAGGGCAGGCTCACACCAATGACCTTTTCTGCAGTCCTGACTGTCTGCTGAAGTCTCTCAAACACAATACCATGACCACTGCTGCTGCATGTGACAAAAACAGCTCAATAATGAGAGAGGCTGCTGAACTGAATTTGCTACTGAGGAGCTGCTCAAAGACAGTGGTTAACAAGTTTTATTATGGCTACGTGTTAACTCACAGCGCTTGGGTTAGAAAAAGCAAAACTTAAATGTTAGAGCAGAATTCAAAACCAAACTGAGGCCGCTGATGTGACAGCACTTTTTCTGCTGCTGTAGTGTAGGAAAATTCAGCACTTCACTCATTCAAGGATTAAAGTTATGTTGCATCAGAATGCAATCTAAGTTCACTACAAAATACAGTTTAGTTGCACAGGCTATAAAAGAATGTAATTTATAAGAAGAGAGAGTGTGTCTTTGTGGCCAAGACTGGCCCAGAAATGTGTAAGAAGTCAGATGTACTGTTCAGGAGAGCATAAAAGAGTAACAGAGCCTGAGAGCGACTGTCTCTTTTCTATACCATAGAGCTGACAACCTTGATTTAACAATGAAAAAATGTAGACATCATGTATTAACTGCCAGTGGCATGATGTCTCAAAAGGTGTAGAAGTTCTGAGCATGTAAGTATAATGACATAGTAGTTATTGCTATGTGGGCAGACACTGACAACCAAGCGTCTCAGCTCGGTAATGGAGCTACTAGATCCATCCACCAGCCTCTGCAGTAAACTACAACAAACATTTTTCCACCTGATGGATATATACAACACAGCTTGCACACACAGTGCCTAGGGGCATTAACACAGCGGTGCTATGTTCACTGCGTTATCGCGGGGGATACACAGTAAGAGCAGGGGCTGTGAGTGGACCTGTCATGGATCTGGCATGGTTAAGATGGGTGCATCTGTATGTAGGTTAAAATTAGGAAGTGCGTTACTTAAGAACCAAACACGTTTAAGTGACCAAACCATTTTTTTTACAGTGCCTTGCGAAAGTATTCGGCCCCCTTGAACTTTGCGACCTTTTGCCACATTTCAGGCTTCAAACATAAAGATATAAAACTGTAATTTTTTGTGAAGAATCAACAACAAGTGGGACACAATCATGAAGTGGAACGAAATTTATTGGATATTTCAAACTTTTTTAACAAATAAAAAACTGAAAAATTGGGCGTGCAAAATTATTCAGCCCCCTTAAGTTAATACTTTGTAGCGCCACCTTTTGCTGCGATTACAGCTGTAAGTCACTTGGGGTATGTCTCTATCAGTTTTGCACATCAAGAGACTTAAATTTTGCCCATTCCTCCTTGCAAAACAGCTCGAGCTCAGTGAGGTTGGATGGAGAGCATTTGTGAACAG
>NW_018128125.1:331160-332513 GCF_001952655.1 Monopterus albus
TTTCAGTTTTTTATTTGTTAAAAACGTTTGAAATATCCAATAAATTTCGTTCCACTTCATGATTGTGTCCCACTTGTTGTTGATTCTTCACAAAAAATTACAGTTTTATATCTTTATGTTTGAAGCCTGAAATGTGGCAAAAGGTCGCAAAGTTCAAGGGGGCCGAATACTTTCGCAAGGCACTGTATATTCATCAGTTGTATGTCCTTTACCTTATGTAGTGTTCACTGAGTGAGTAAGAGTACCCCAGTGAATTTTTTTTTGTTTGTTTTTTTGTGTGCTGGGGGAGCTGGGGTGAGCGCCATGGACTTTACACGCATAGGGATACACCACGTATGGACAGTTATATGCCCAGAGGGCAAGGACTGGTGTGGTTGCCCATAGTATAGCAGATTTTCTGGGGGAGTAAACTCTGGGTTGGTAGGTTAAGTTTCTGGTTTGCAGGTTCTTTTTGGGGGAGAAAACTTACGAATATAAGTTCTGATGTCTGTGTTCAATAAAGCAGCAGTTGTCCAGGGTCATGCGGTGAAGGGGGCACAGAAGCCTGCATAAGAAGACAGTCTGACTCCAGCATCATTCCTTGGCAAAAATCCTACTAAATACGACAAGCTCTTTCGCTGTTCTAGACTTCATCACTACTGATGTTTTTCTTCAGTTTGGAGTTCGTTGCTCCACCATCTTTAGATTTTCATTGTAGCATTCCTGGATTTCTCAACTTCTCTTTTTTGTTTCTGGTTGAAATGCACACACCCTGTAGTCTCATGCCCTTTTATGGGCATTGGTGGAGCATTGACTTATGCAAATTTGGAACAAATGGCACACACTTTAAACTTACAAACACATGGGATTCATCAATATCAGAACACAGGTGCAAATAATTCTCTGGTTTAAGAACAAGTTCATGAATTAGAACCAGACTTTTCTTAGCACCTTTTTTAAGAACCACCACCCTCTTACCCAGGCTTATAGAGGACTGGCAGAGAGCATCCTCACTACTGGCTCTTCAAAGGGTCATAAAGAATACAGAGGGAATCTTTGGGACTGAACTGCCTGCTATGGACACACTATACACTAGTGATGGGTCCGGCAACACCGATGCGTCGCCACATGCATCAAGCTCGTAGAGCAAAACCCCGTGTCGGTGCGCGTATCGCTTTAAGAAAGTCACGTGACCGATACAGGAACTGTTTCGAACTGACACTGCCGCGCCAAACTGTGTTTATAAGGAAGCGCATATGTCAACGAGATGCATCTGCCAAAACGAATCTCTGCCACAGCTGATGCCATCCAGGAGGTGCAGAGATACCTGGCAGAGGGCAATATTGCCAGGTCCCAGGATCCTATGAGATACTG
>NW_018128125.1:333041-337490 GCF_001952655.1 Monopterus albus
TATCTAAAAATATCAAGGAAATTTTAAATTTAAATGAAGATATGAAATAATACAATATAAAATACAATGACTTAAATTATATTATTGTATATACTAGGTCATCAAATCAGTGTCAGTTGAGTCTGTCAACTAGGTTGCCTGTAGGGATTTTTAAGGTCCAGCAGGTGTCAGTATTCAGTGACACAGTATCGACACAGTATCAATACAGTTTGGCAATGTGTCGAAACGCTTCATGACGCCTCATCTACCCATCACTACTATACACACAGCGCTGTCGTAAAAGGGCAGAGAACATAATCAGGCATCCACGCCACCCAGCTCACACTCTGCTCAGACACAAAAACTGCACCTACAGCCTCAGGCACAGCAGGGCAGAAAGTATTGTCACACACAGAACACAATTTTACAACAGCTTCTTCCCTGCCGCAGTAAGACTGATGGCTAATACAAAATGTGGAAAACCTGTGCAATAACCCCTTATTACCCTACTAAGTAGAACACCATATACAATTACACCATGTGCAATATTTGAAACTCCCCATTTTACCTGCTATCTTATTCCTGTATCCACAATTTTAACAAACTATTTTGTTTTCTTGGGTATTCTTATTTTTTGCATTTGGTATTCTTCTGTATTCTTGGGCAATCTTATATTTAGTCTAGGTGTTTGTTCTTTTGACTTTAAACTCTTTATTTGAGTCCAGGAGAGCCCTGCACAAGAATTCTTATATGCCTAGACTGTCTGTTTATGCATTGTTAGGTAATTTCTTAGTTAGATAGATAGTGATTAGAGATCTGTTGTATTAGAAAATGTTAGTGTAGCCAGGATGTCTTTCTCAGGCTGTTAAATGCTCAGTTCATTGTCATGAGTTCTGCAGGCTGCATCTAGGCCAAGGTCACTAGATTGAAGAGTCTGCAGGCAGGATGAATATTGTTAGTAGCATGATATGTTCAGCCGTAATCTTAATCATAATATCTTCCGAGGCTTACTGTTCGGACATGTCCCTGAGTGTCCTGTATGTTTTTAGATACACACCACTAATCAACAGCCACACACTTTAATTTTCTCCATGTTTTGACTACTGCTCTGGTCAGCTGCCAAGCTGGCATATCAGGTGACGTCACGGTTTGACGGTGCCTGTGTAGGATGGGGCTAGCCCAACCAAGTGATTAAATTGTATAGGCTATTAGGTTCGGGGCTTTTTTCATCTTCCGGGCTGCCTGCGCGCAGTACTGGAGGTGGAAGATGCCTGGACGTGTGATGTTAATTTTGCCTGTGATCCTTTGAATAAACCAGCACGGTTATATTTTTTATATATCCAAGTGGTCTGCGTCGTCTCTCAGAGTTCCTGGTTGAAAGAACTGGGTAATATCTTTCAGCATAAATGCCAAATAAAAATCTTGAATCTTAAAGAACAACTTAGAAAGAAATGTAAGAAACCACTTAGGAAGATGTTGGTGAATGTGGCCCAGTGAGCTCAACTGAAACTTTTAACTCAACTAGACAAGTTTCTATTATTCAGTGTAATTTTGATTTCATGCTTAGTCGTTTTGATAATATTTCGTTGTTCTTAACTGAAAAAAATTTAGAAAAAATCAACTGGACTAGATTTCTAGGTCGAAGACGTTTCACCTCTCATCCAAGAGGTTTCATCAGTTCTGACTGACTGGTGTTGAGCTGGAGATATTTATCCCCCTCGGTGGTGTTTCAGTCCTTTGATGGCCAACAGATGCCCAAATCCACTAACAACCATCAATCCTAAGTCACTCAGTCGTTAAGGGACATTCTTAAATGTGATCTATACTACTGTTAATAGGAAAACAAACAAAAAGAAAAGCCTGAAGACACTGCAGTACTGGAAACTTATGGCAGGCTTTGTCACTATTTTGACTTTTAAAGTAAGTTAAGTAGAGGTACAGTATTATCAACCAAACTGGGGTTCTTCAACCAGTGCCTTGAAAATAGAGTTGATTAAGTCAGAGTTCAGTATTCACAGGGTCAGACAACAAATCTAAACAGGCTGGAATCCACAAACCGCTGTGGCTGGCCAAGTAACAACTGAATCATTAACACTGATCAACAACCAAAACTGTAAACACAACTAAGAAATGGTATGTCACAGTTTGCTGGTCACCTACTGCAGCTGTATGCAAGGCTCCAACTTACAACTAAACTGAAATCAACACATTTCTTCAACAGCTGTGAAAAATATTGAACTGCTCCAACAATCACTATTATAGCTGAAAACATATGGTGAATATAAATACAATTTGAGGTGGAATGAATAAAATGAAAAAGACCAAAATCTAACAATGTAATCTTAACTGTACTTTCAAACTTCCCAACTCTGAGGCATTCAGTGTGAAAAAAAGAAAGAATATATTTTAAAAATGGCTCACAGATACAGTATATTGTTTTTTTTTAAGCTATATTATGTTAAAACATAGCAGAGCATCATCATCATCATCTGACTGACAAAGAGAAAACAAAATGATGGCGTGTATGAAAACAAGAGCGACAACACAACATTCAGAGTTCTGCTGTGTTGGAGGCTCTCATCATCAATTTCCTTAAGCTCAGCCAACTCCGCAGGGGAGGATTCAAAGACAGCTAACGACTCTCACCGATACTGGGCTATAACGACACAGTCGTTAAGGGACGTTGTTGGCCATCGAAGGACTAAAACAGCACCGAGGGGGATAAATATCTCTGGCTCAATACCAGTCAGTCAGAACTGATGAAGCATCTTGGATGAGAGGTGAAATGTCTTTGACCTACAAATTTAGTCCAGTTGATTTTTTCTAAGTTTTTTCAGTTTACTATGACCTGGATGACTGAGAATATGCACAGACATTGTTGTTCTTAAAGCAACCTTAAGTGTTTTGAAAGAATCTTTGAAATAATATTAATAATAATAATAAACACAAACAATCCTTTTATTACAGTATGGATGGGCAGTATGGAATGTAATAATGACTGTGGTGTGATGGAAATGAACAGCAGTAGCTTTGTGCCAAATAAATAGACTAGAATGATGGAGTTTTCTCTCCCTCTGTCTCTCTCCTCAGGTGTAAGCAGCTCAGGATGTCCGCCCACCTCCTCCTCCTCCTGCTCCTGCTCCTCCTCCTCCTCCTCCTCCTCCTCCACTGCCCAGGGCTTCTCCCTCGCTGAGCCAGCCATGCCCAGCCAGCACACACATACACACCCCTCCTTCAGCTCCATCCACTCCATGGCCGAGCAGCAGCAGGTAACACACACATATAAGGTGAATCCCAATTTCTGTATTTGATCTTTCCACAGCACTTGATCCTAATTTGACCTGGAAGTCGTTTGAGTCCATCATGATGAAGGACGTCCCAAAGCGCTTATTTTCGCTCTGAAGAGCAAGGACCAAGAAATGAGGAGGCTGCCTGGTGGGGCTATAACTGAGGATACACAAGTGCATCTTACACAACAGTCTGTTACAGATGGATATGCCCCTTTATATACAAGTGTGAAGTTATTTAATATTTTTCCAGTAGGCGTTCTCTGTTCAGTGTTGCACTTTGTAGACGGTCCCTGCACACTTGTCTCACAGCCGGCTGCACAGACACCACCGGTACTTATTTGATGAGTGTGTGGAGTATATGTGGCTAAAACTCAGAGGATGGCTTGTTCTGATGAAAATTAGGTTGTAGCTTGTTTTCTGCTTTACTACGGTTTGAGAAAAACATTTTGCTATTACTTATGGCTCTGGGAACTTATAATCTGTGAATATAGTTACAGCTTTACCATAGTACAGCTTCCCAGGCTGACACAACTTAATTGAGTACATTAGCATCGTTGTTAGCTGGGTTAGCAAATTCTTTAGCTATAAAATAAGAAAATGGTAACAGCTTTATATAGTGCTTTTTTATACATTGATGTGCACTCAAAGTGCTTTACAGTATTTCCCATTCACTCATTTGCACACATATTCACATCAGTGTCATCACTGGCAACAAACAGGGATTCAGTGTCTTGCTCAAGGACAATTCCACATGTGGACCAAAGAAGCCAGGGATCAAACTACCAACCCGCTGGTTAAAGAATGATCCACTCTACCTCCCGATTCACAGCTGTTATTTTTATATTAATCCACTCTGGCTGTAACTACCATCCCAACAGTGCACAGAAATATTCTCCGTCCTCTTCTTCTTCTTCTTCCTTCGGCTGTTCCCGTTAGGGGTTGCCACAGCGAATCATCTGTTTCCACCTAACTCTATCCTTGGCATCCTCTACTCTCACCCCAATTAACTTCATGTCCTCTTTTAGCACATCCATATATCTCCTCTTTGGCCTTCCTCTTGACCTCTTGCCTGGCAGCTCCATCTCCAACATCCTTCTACCAATATAACCACTATCCCTCCTCTGCACATGTCCAAACCATCTCAATCTGGCCTCTCTGACCTTGTCCCCAAAACAGCCGA
>NW_018128125.1:338761-346127 GCF_001952655.1 Monopterus albus
GCTACACTTTCTCCTACCACCACTTTACAGTCACTAATCTCTCTCAGATTGCCTTGTCTACATAGAATGTAGTCTACCTGCATACTCCTACCTCCACTCTTATATGTAACTCTATGTTCCTCCCTCTTCTGGAAATAGGTGTTAACTACAGCTACTTACGTCCTCTTAGCAAAGTCCACCACATCTGTCCTTCTAGGTTCCTTCCCTTAACACCAAACCTGCCCATCACCTCCTCATCACCTTTGTTCCCCTCACCAATGTGCCCATTGAAGTCTGCCCCAATCACCACTCTCTCCCCTCTGGGAATACTCTCCATCACCTCATCTAACTCACTCCAAAATCTCTCCTTCTTTTCTAACTCACACCCTACTTATGGAGCATAACCACTGACTACATTCAACATTACCCCTTCAATTTCCAAATTCAAACTGATCACCCTGTCTGACACTCTTTTCACCTCTAAAACATTCCTCACGAGTTCCTCCTTCAGGATCACTCCTACCCCATTTCTCTTCCTGTCCACACCATAATAAAACAGTTTGTATCCCCCTCCAATGCTAAACGCTTTGCTACCCTTCCACCTGGTCTCCTGCACACACAGTATATCTACCTTCCTTCTCTCCATCATGTCCGCCAGCTCTCTACCTTTCCCTGTCATTGTGCCAACGTTAAGAGTCCCTTTTCTCAGACCTATACTCCTGCCTTTCCTCTTCTCTCTCTGTCTACGAATCCTTCGACCTCCGCTCTTTCTTCGACCAACAGTAGTCCAATTTCCGCCAGCACCCTGTAGGTCAACAGCACTGGTGACGGTCAATGTTAACCCGGGCCTCGACCAATCCGGTATGGAATTCGCACTGATGATTCACATGTTTAAATTTGGCATGTTTTTGCACCGGATACCTTTCCTGACACAACCCTCTTTATTTATCCGGGCTTGGGACCGGCACAGAAGTCACAGGCTTGCGACCCCTGTGGCTAGATTAGAAATCTTCTCCGTCCAATATCCAAATTCGATTAGCTTGACAATAAATCACACAAACAACTGTCCAATTACTGATAGTTGAGCAAGTCAATCCTGTTGTCTTCCAACACAGCAGTGAAGCTATGACATACAGCGGGTAAAATAAGTATTGAACATATCACCATTTTTCTCAGTAAATATATTTCGAAAGGTGATGTTGACATGAAATTTTTACCAAATGTAGGTAACAACCAAAGTAATCCATATATAGAAAGAAAACAAAACAATTAAGTTCAGAAATTAAGTTATGTGTAATAAAATGGAATGATACAGGGAGAAAGTATTGAACACATGAAGAAATGGATGTGCAAAAATGCATGGAAAGCCAAGACACCAGCTGAAATCTATCAGTAATTAGAAAGCAATCCTGCCCCTTGTCAGTGGAAATTAATATCAGCTGGTTCAGTCCCAACTGCTGGCCTATAAAAAGGTGTCTCGTTATTAAGGTGTCACACGAGAAACATGTCATGATGGGTAAAAGCAAAGAGCGCTCTCAAGACCTTCACAACCATATTGTTGCAAAACTTACTGATGGCCTTGGTCACAGAAGGATTTCTAAACTTCTGAATGTTCCAATGAGCACTGTTGGGGCCATAATCCAGAAGTGGAAAGAACATCATTTCACCATAAACCAGCCACGACCAGGTGCTCCTTACAAGAGTTCTGTCAGAGGAGTGAAAAGAATGATCCGAAGAGCTGTCCAAGAGCCAAGGACCACTTGTGGAGAGTTTCAGAAAGACCTGGAATTAGCAGGTACAGTTGTTTCAAAGAAAATAAGTAAGGCACTCAGCCACAGTGGCCTGTTTGCACGCTCACCATGCAAGACTCCATTGCTGAAGAAAAAGCATGTTGAAGCTTGTTTAAAGTTTGCTGCACAGCATTTAGACAAGCCTGTGAAATACTGGGACAATATAGTCTGGTCAGATGAGACCAAAATTGAACCCTTTGGATGCCATAATACACACCATGTTTGGAGGTCAAATGGCACCGCACATCACTCCAACAACACCGTACCAACAATGAAGTTTAGAGGTGGGAACATCATGGTGTGGGGCTGTTTTTCAGCATACGAAACTGGCAAAAGATGAATGGACAAATGTTCGGAGACATTCTGATAAAAATCTGATGCCATCTACCAGGATGATGAAGATGAAATGAGGGCGGACATTTCAGTAAGACAATGCTCCCAAACACACAGCCAAGGAAACTCAGTTGGTTTCAGAGAAAGAAAATAAAGCTGTTAGAATGGCCCAGCCAATCACCTGACTTAAATCCAGTACAAAAATCTATGGAAAGAACTAAAGATCAGTGTTCATAGAAGAAGTCCCATGGAACCTTCAAGATTTGACTGTTTGTGTGGAAGAATGGGCCAAAATCATACCTGAGCGATGCATGCAACTAGTTTCTCCATACAGGAGGCATCTTGAAGCAATCATTACCAACAAAGGCTTTTGTACAAAGTATTAAATAAATTTCAGTTCAATACTTTTTCCCTGTTTCATTACAATTTATTGCACATAACTTCATTTCTGAACTTATTTTTGTTTTCTTTGTATGTATGGATTACTTGAATTGTTACCGACATCTGGTGAAAATTTCATGTGAACAGCACCTTTACAAATAAATTTACTGAGAAAAATGGTGACGTGTTCAATACTTATTTTACCCGCTTCGTCTGTGACAGAAACAAGAGAAACTGGCCATTGCTGAACACATTTCAGTGGTGCAAGGTGTGCTGGAACTCAGTGGTAGATATTACTAGAGTAGAGTATGACTACAGTAGATTACAAGAGAATTAAGGAGGACATGGTTCCTGTGTTATGAGCAATAAATGTTGCCTTTACTGTGCTGTCTGAAGAGGATGCAGCCTCTGTTTCACTGCTGCACACAATTGTCTGTGGGTTGATTAACAACGACCTGCAGCCTTCTGAGGAGCGCAACACAACTGCTACAGTTGTTGTTACTAGTGATGTCCAATTGACACAATGACACCTGTATCGAACCACTTCAACATTTGTATCGAGTATTGGTTCATTCATTCAAAGGTTCGGTTTAGTGCCATCTGGTGGTGAAATATTATGCAGCAGAACAATGTCTGAATTATGTGATGGGTGTAACTAGGCTTTGTGTGAATGATGTGAAAACGTTTGTAAAGATTGATTGGTCAGTCGGTCGAGTCTATGAACGTATGTAGTGTAGTCGGTGGGAGAAGGCGTGCTTGGGGAGGATGTGCCAGGATGGTAATATGTGCATATGTAACTAGGACAGGGTGTGGATAAATACAAGGGATAGAGAATCAATAATTTTTATTCCTAGCTGGCTCCATGGTGATCACACACCAGCAGCAATGATCATACCGACAGCAACTATGCACACACCTACTACGCCGACAAACCCACATGTTGTGCATCATCTTGGGTGGCTTTATAGTACCCCTACGCACCTGCTGACACGCGCAGCGAGATCTCGCATTGTGACACCATATCGACAGTCGGCACCAGTCACAGAAGTCACTCAGGCCGGCCATTTCTGCGTCGGACGTCATCAGTCACGTGTCTTTTCGGCAACGATACAAGCCTCGAAGCAGTGGTTCACGGAAGATCCCTCTCCAAGCTCGAATCATGCATCGAGGCCTCGGTGTCAGATGGCCATCACTAATTGTTACTGTCTGCCAGTCAACCTGAGTCTTGCCGTGGGACAAAGAAACATGTGTAACTAGCTGAAAGCTACAATATACTTGATCCACAATACAAATGTTTTCTTGGAAGTGTGAAGGAAGCTGTCATGACTAGTTTCTATGAACAAGAGAAGGCATGGATGCAGGAGGACACCAGCATGCCTGACCCCAGAAAAAAAAAGTCAAACAAAGCCAAATGCTTTCAGTTTTCTATTGTGGGATAACAGGGAAAAGTAACATTTCTATGTGACTTTGAAATTGCACTTGTGTTTTCTGCATCACTCAAAAGTTTCTTGCTGAAAAACACATAATTCAGTTTTCATCTATCCATTTGTCTATACCACTTATTCCTGAACAGGAGAGGAAAAACCCAACAAATCCCCCACAACATACACAACAACAAAGAATCAAATACTGGGCATGTTGATGTGGCCAGTGACTGCTCATTAGAAACATACAGCTCCAGAGCCAGGGCTACCTGCAGAAAAGTACAGGGAGAGAGAGAGAGAGAGAGGACACACTACGGGAGAGAGGAGACACAGATAGTGACATGTAATGTGGCATATAAATGGATGGAGAGAGAGGAGAGGAACTCAGAGCATCATGGGAGGACCCCCAGCAGTCTAGGCCTATAGCAGCATAACTAAAGGAAGGCTCAGGGTCACCTGATCCAGCCCCGACTATAAGCTTTATCTAGAAGGAAAGTCTTAAGTCTAATTTTAAATGTAGAGAGGGTGTCTCTCTCCTGAACTGAGACTGGGAGGGTGTCTGCCTGATTTGTTGGGTTTTTCCTCTACAATAATAATAGTAAGGTTTAGACCTTACATTGTACAATGTCCTGAGATGATAAACTTTATTTCTATAGCACTCAACAACTCGTAGGAGCCCTGAGTGCTGTACAACAGAACAAAACTACACACAAGTAAAATCCTAAATCAAAAATAAAACTGCAAACATAAAAAAAAAGTCTTACTGAGGGTGTCCACATTCCCACCACCCCCCATTACATGACTGGTCACAGTGGCTTGCTGGATGATGGCACCGTGCGTTGCAGAAAAATACCCCACTTTTTTGTGGCATGGGGCTACATTTTTCCAGAGCCGCCTGTGGTGCTGGTGCCAGCTGCATTGAACACAATGCGGGGGGGGGGGATTTTTTGTGATTTGGCTGTATACAAATATAATTGAATTAAAAACTGAATTATGGCGGCATAGTGACAGAGTGATTAGCACTGTCACCTCACACTAAGAAGGTTCCGGGTTCGAGCCCACGCCTGCCCTGGGCCTTTCTGTGTGGAGTCTGCATGTTCTCCCTGCGCCTGCCCAGCTTCTCTCTGGGTACTCTGGCTTCCTCCCACAGTCCAAAGACGTGCAGCTTAGGTTGATTGGTGAATCTAAATCGCCCCTAGGAGTGAGTGGTTGTTTGTGTTACGTGCGAGTGTGGTGTGGACCCCAGTTGCAGACACAGACCAGGAGGAGTAGGAGCTAAAGAAAGTGGTTTAATGAACAACAACACAGGTAAGGCTGGGTGGTAGGAAGACAAGGATCCAGGGAGGAGATCAGGGAGGGACGAGGCAGAAACCCAAGACAGACCAGGAGGAACCGAGAGGGGCGAGCAGGAGACCAGGAGGACGAAGAACCAGGAGGGACAAGCAGGAGAGCTGGCAGCAGGGGAGACACAGGACCCAGAAGACGAGCAGGTAAGCAGGCAGCAGCCAGGAGAACCAGGATGACAGGTGAGTCGACGGACGAGTACACAGGGTTGTGGCAGTAGTCAGACACACAGAGTAGCAAGATCAGCAATCGGAACAGAAGGATGAAGAGCAGGGGACTGACGAACGTAACCAACAGAACGGGGAGCTTGCTGATTAACCAGATGCAGAGTTATCAGAGCTGTTGACATGCGGAAACAAACAAAAACAAGACGGTCGAACAGACGGAAAGCTCAGGACACGAACACATGTAATGCTAACCGCGTAGCATACAGGTAAGGTTACGGTACGGTATGAACCAGCAAAGAGGCAGCGGAAGACGGTGTATATATACCTGACAGGACCGGGAGACAATGAGCAGCAGGTGAGAGAAATGATGCCTGATTGCAGAGAGACACCGGCAGGGGACCGGACCTGGGGATCAACAGGTGAATGATATGGCGACTAATTGTGGTGACGGAGCAGCCGGGAGAGAGCAGGTAAACAAAAACGTAAACACGGGAAGCCGAGCCGTGCGACATCACAACAGTTTGTCTACATGTCAGGCCTGTAACAGACTGGCGACATGTCCAGGGTGGACCTTGCCTCTCGCCCATTGTACAAAATGGATATTGATATTTGCTAAATGATTACCCTAAACAGTTGGCATATTCACATGGTTTGGTCTGAAGATCAGTTTTGATATGATGTGAATAAGTGGAACTAGTATCACGTGTATATGTCGGCCACCAAATTTAGGGGCTTTGTGGCCTGTGGGGCCAGTGCTTTAAAATATTAGCTTCTAACGCTGAATTAAATGTCTATGGGAGATTTTGAACTGACATGTTAGTGCTCTCCACCAACATCCTCAAGCACCAAATGAAGGAACATCTTTTGGAAGAATGGTGTTACAGCCTTCCAGTAAAGTTCTTGTAGAATCAGTGCCAACACCGAAGCTGTTCTGGCAGCACATGGTGGCCCAGTGCCTTTGGGCTTACTGTTAATACTGAACCAGGTAGCTAAAGCTGAGGCTGTATTCAGTCTGAGATTTAAAGGTGTGAAAAATGTAGACCCCCCCATTCATTCCTATGTAGGATTGTGTTCAATGCAGCTGGCACCAGCACCACAGGCAGCTCTGGAAAAATGATGTATCCCCATGCCGCAAAAAAGTGGGGTATTTTTCTGCACCGCACGGTGCCATCATCCAGCAAGCCACTGTGACCAGTTATGTAATGGGGGGCAGTGGGAATGTGGACACCCTCAGGAAGAAGACTCTTGTTTACCCTGTTACTGACATTGTCAGAACCATTCACTGATAATCAGTCTCAAATTTGGCCCAGTTAAAAAGACAGCATAATGACACGCCATGCATTTTGTTAGTTACCAGCTGTTAAACAGTGTTTTTCATTCTATTTATGCCACCACACTGGTGCTAAGGTAGAGTATGTCCAGATACAGCACAAGGTTCTGGCACAACTTCACCTACTGTCAATCGACACAAACAAGGAAAAAGCCTTCGCCGGGATCTGTCAAGGCTTCATGCCGAAACGCGTTGGTCTTCTTATTAAAGTTGCTCAAACACTGCAAGTGTTGCTGGACTTTTTGCTTTTAAGGCAGACAATGTCAGCAGCATGGCTAACCAAAACACAATGGAAACTTATGGGCTGGAAATGTGAATGAGCCCAATCATGTCATATCGTACATGCCTACAAGAAACTCCCCATCTTCCCTACCCCACAACACAACTCCTCAGTTTGAACATCCACTAAGTCTCTCTAGTACAATGGTCCTACTTCCTCCACGAAGCTGATCATGTTCAGCTTTTGTTCAAAGTGTTTTAGAGAGGTATAGATTCAACTGAATGGTCATTTTGGAGGCTGTTGTTTGGGCTGGTGTTTTGCTGCATTATACAGAGAGGTGGTTCTGTTATTTAGCCTAGCGTCAGTGATTTAAATGGGGTGGACAAAATAATGGAAAC
>NW_018128125.1:346156-387804 GCF_001952655.1 Monopterus albus
GTTCAGCAGCAACTTCCAAAAAAATCATGGCAGTTAACAGCTGTCTAAAATTGTTTCAACAATAAAACAAAACAATTGCCTTCATGAAGGAGAATTTATTTGCAGGACTGTTGTCTTAGATTAGTTTTAGCTAGGTGTACTTAATAAACTGCTCACTGGGTGTATAAACCTATATGGTAAGGTAGTGGCATTGCACTCCTTCTTGTTTCTACATTCAAATGTACTAATTCAAAGTGATACTAGTAGAGTAAAAGGATTATAGCCCACACACTGATTTGATGCAAAATTATTTTTGTTCAGGCCAAGCTGTCATACCAACGTCATTTTGACATTAGGTCCTTATCATTTATTATCAGCTAATTCCAAAGTGAGTCATGTTTATGAAGAGTTGCTGTTCTCTGTAGGTGCTGTCTGATATGACCATACTCCAGCGGAGGATCCCTCCTAGTTTCAGAGACCCTGCCAGCGCCCCACTGAGGAAACTCTCTGTTGACCTCATCAAAACTTATAAGCACATCAATGAGGTATGACATGTTTGACTCTTAACAAACACATATGGTGTCTTTTGACTTTACTTCTTTTACTTTTCAGATTTTCAATGAAATTTCCTGCTTTCTACATCAGGTGATAGGATAATATCAGGTTATCAGGTTTAGAAGAAAATGATATCTGCAGAATCCTAACAGTGTCTTAATTGTATGAGGAGAGAAAGCAAGTGGTATAGGTTTCTGTGGGATGACTGAGACATTTGTGGATTCTGTACATGAGCAGGCCACTGCTGCGAACATAACGAGACTTGGGAACTTGTCTCAACATCTGTGAATGTATGTAGGCTCAGCTGAGGGAGTTAAAAAAAAAAAGCAGATGTGACATTTTTTAAAAGTAATTTACAATGTGAAGGGAAATTAAAAACCCCAAACTCTATATCATGGTTTTCAACCAGTGGTCTGTGGCCCACTGGTGGTCTGTGAAGGAGGCACTGCAGAGGTGGACCATGACCATGCATTCAATAGTGCAGTTTCACTATAGGAATAATTCTGATTTTATTTTATTTTCTTAAACACATTTTCATGTATTACTCATTGTGAATAATCAAATCCATGCAAATATATAAAATTTAGAAAAGCCCAGGTGACTTTCAGTTTTTACTGATGGAACTGGTATAGGCATCAACAATCTAATATCCTATGAGGAACAAAATAATGAAATAATGACAGTTACTAGTAATCAGCTGATTTGGGGTTTGTTTTTAAGATGTACCATGAAATATAGCTGCCAACCTAAACTGTGTTTTCATTCACAGGTGTACTATACTAAGAAAAAGCGGCGGGCGCAGCAGGTCCCTCCAGAGGACAGCAGCACCAAGAAGGAGAGAAAAGTCTACAATGACGGCTATGATGATGACAACTATGATTATATTGTGAAAAATGGAGAAAAGTGGCTGGACCGCTATGAGATAGATTCGCTGATTGGGAAGGGTTCCTTTGGACAGGTGAGGTTGATATAGGAAATATCAGTATGAAAACTGAGCCCACATTTATTGTTGGTTATGTTCTCTTTGCTATGTGTTTTTCTTTTTCTTATATTTCACCATTTTCTTTGATCTCTGTCTCCTAGATCAGGGGTGGCCAGTGCCGGTCCTCAAGTGCCACTGCCCTGCCTGTTTTCCGACTATCCCTGCCCTATCCACTGCTGATTATAGGAGAGAGATACCAATACCTATAGAGATATACCAACAGAGATAAGATATACCAATAGAGATACCTGGGAGATACACTTTGTCCTTCCGCATTCCACCTTCATCTAAGATGGTATCCTTCAGCTTCTGATTGAGTGAACACACCTGATCCAGGTAATCAGCAGTGGGTAGTGCAGGGATTTCTGGGAAACCAGCAAGGCAGCAACACTTGAGGACCCGGATTGGCCACCCATGTCCTAGATGTTTTGGGCTAGAAACTTCATTCAAATTTAAAACGTAGAGTTATGCTCTTACTTTTTTGTGTAACCTTTGTACTTTTTGTACATTAAACTTTTTGTCAACTTTTATATAATGTTTTTTTTATGGGCAAAACTTTTAACTTCCTCTAAACATTCCTCTTTTTGTCAGCTTCCTTCTTTATCCTACTTTGGGTTAGAGTAATTTTATGAGGCAGTTTGGTTGAGACACGTGAACAGTGCACCTGCCCATTTGTCCTCTCCCTCTGTTTACTAACATGACGCCAGTCAGTATCTGTTAACCGAGTTGTTTCTAGTACATGATGTGTCCTCACCTGTTAATACTACAGTTCCCCTGTCAGTACTAGTCCTTTCATTACCTCTACTCTCACTACTAGTATTTCTGACAGTACTATTACTTTATAATATGCTAATACTTCTAACATTAACAATAGATAGATTGACTTTCTAGGTAGAATATTTTTATTCCTCCTTCCTTTCATCCTTATTTCCTTCTATACTTCCTGTCTCCTTTCTTTCCTCCTTTCCTTCCTTCCCTTCATCCTTATTTCCTTTATTTCTCCCATTCTTCCATCATCTGTTGTTTATTTTATCTCTTTCCTCTGCCCTCTACCATTGGATCAGCCAAGATTGATCGGGCTCCCTCAGAGACATGACCTTATACAGGTCATAAAGATCATTTAAGGATGTGCCAGCAATTTTGCTGCACACCTTCACAGCATCCTGTGATTTTTCAGTTTGACAGAAAGACCTGCAAATAAAGGAAAAGATAAGAACTGATTGAATAAAACAAGAATAAAGCATCTTCATAAAAGTGTTGTTGATGTTAAAGCTGTGAACTTTATCGTAAAGATGCATACACTAATGTGCTTTTGTACACACAGCATCAACCTCAAAGCACATTTTGTTATCGATCACAGTACCAAGATATTTGTACTGCTGCACCAGTTCAGCAGCCTGATTTTCCATAACAGGAGAGATGGCAAAGGGGTTTTTACTAAATCATCTGTCAGTCATCGCTTGTTTTTTCCAGTTAGTTCCTACAGTCTGTAACAAGTTAAAGTCTGTTTAGTGAATTTCCAACATTTTCTGTTCCTGTTAAAGGAATAGTTGAATATTTTGGAAAATACATTTATTTGCTCTGTTTCCATGAGTGAGAAGAGGTCAGGAAAGGGTTAGCCAAACTTGGCATAAAGACCTGAAAAATAAAAAAACACGCCACCAGTAGCTGGAAAGCTCACCAAGTAACATATAGTATTATTGAGTATTTTTCTGAGTTTCAGGATATATTTAGTGAACTTCACTATACTTGTCAGGATCCACATTTCTTTTAATCACAGCAGGAGCTGCTCTTATTTGGACACACTGAGCACATTTTATTATACTGTACACGACAAGACAGTCAAATTCCATTCAGATAGCCTGGCATGTCTACTAAAGAAAATGAAAAACAGAAAAAGTATGTTTCTGTCATGGCATGTGATGGCAAAGTACGTTGAAATCTGTCTACAGGTGGTGAAGGCTTACGACCACCATGAGCAAGAATGGGTGGCCATTAAGATCATTAAGAACAAAAAGGCATTTCTAAACCAGGCACAGATTGAACTACGCCTGCTGGAGCTCATGAACAAGCATGACACCGAGATGAAATATTACATAGGTAAGATGGCCAACATACATACACACACACTACATTGAGAGAAAATGGGAGAAAGTACATGTACTACTGCACAGATGTACCTATGTTTATACTACACTGGTTGTCTGCATACACAGATCTGGTGGAAGTCTAAGCAGACCTTCATGAATATGAGAAGATAATACTCAGAGTAGTCAAATGAAAGCTGCCAGTCACAATGGAATTGTTTAGAATTCTTAAATTTAAAGAAAATCATAGAGGGATCTCAAAAATTCATTATGTCACATCTTCCTTTTTGGTATGGACTCTTTTATGCTACAGCTATGGTTCCCAAACCTTTTCATGTCAAGATCCAAAAGAGAAATTTGGTTTTTCTCTGGGCCCCAAACTTACAAAAATACATTATGAATTGCTAAAACGTCTGCAATTGTAAATGAGTGATAATGAACACACCAAACCCTGAATTTAAAATGTAGACTATAACAAATATATTTACAGTGAGGAACGGAAGTATTTGAACACCCTGCGATTTTGCAAGGTCTCCCACTCAGAAATCATGGAGGGGTCTGAAATTCACATTGTAGGTGCATTCCCACTCTGAGAGACAGAATTTAAAAAAAAATTTCAGGAAATCACATTGTATGATTTTTTTTTAAAGAATTCTGCTGAACATAAGTATTTGAACACCTGAGAAACAGCAAGAATTCTGGCTCTCAAAGACCTGTTACTGTGCCTTGAAAAAGTCCACCTCTACTCCACTCATTAATCTAAATTAGTAGCACCTGTCTGAGCTCTTTAAAGACACCTGTCCACCCCACAGTCAGTCAGACGCCAACTACTACCATGGGCAAGACCAAAGAGCTGTCAAAAGACACCAGAGACAAAATTGTGGACCTCCACAAGGCTGGAAAGGGCTACAGGGCAATTGCCAAGCAGCTTGGTGAAAATAGATCAACTGTTGGAGCAATTGTTAGAAAATGGAAGAGGCTAAAGACGACTGTCAGTCTCCCTCGGACTGGGGCGCCATGCAAGATCTCACCTCGTGGGGTATCACGGATGATGAGAAAGGTGAGGAATCAGCCCAGAACGATAGGGAGGAGCTGGTCAATGACATGAAGAGAGCTGGGACCACAGTTTCAAAGGTCACTGTCGGTAGAACACTACGCCGTCATGGTTTCAAATCATGCATTGCACGGAAGGTTCCCCTGCTCAAGTCATCACATGTCCAGGCCCATCTGAAGTTGGCCAAAGACCATCTGGATGATCCAGAGGAGGCATGGGAGAAAGTCATGTGCTCAGATGAGACCAAAGCAGAACTTTTTGGTCTAAACTTCACTCGTCGTGTTTGGAGGAAAAAGAAGGATGAGTTGCATCCCAAGAACACCATCCCTACTGTGAAGCATGGGGGTGGTAACATCATGCTTTGGGGGTGCTTTTCTGCGAAGGGGACAGGACGTCTGCACTGTATTAAGGAGAGGATGAATGGGGCCATTTATTGTGAGATTTTGAGCAACAACCTCCTTCCCTCAGCCAGAGCATTGAAGATGGGTCGTGGCGGGGTCTTCCAACATGACAACGACCAAAAGCACACAGCCAGGATAACCAAGGAGTGGCTCTTGGCTTCCAGTGTCTTTCAGGATTCATTTTAAGATTCTTTTATTTGTTTTTAAGTCTTTGAATGGTCTTGCTCCATTGTATCTTGCTGAGCTTTTATTTCCTTATAGTCCCTCTCGGTGCCTCAGATCAGCTGACCAGCTCTTGCTTGAGGTACCGTGGGCCAGGCGTAAACTCAGAGGGGACAGAGCGTTTTCCATTGTGGCTCCTAAGCTATGGAATGCGCTGCCCCTTTACATCAGGCAGGCCGCCTCGTTGGCTATTTTTAAAACTTACTTGAAGACTCACTTGTATGCTTTGGCGTTTGATATGCTATGAGACTCTGTTTGGGCTGAGTTTTGGTTGATAGTATTTTGTTATTTTGCTATGTTGGTTCTTTTATGTTATTTTATTGGTATTTTAATATTGTAGTTGTCACGTTTTTAGATGTTTTGAATTGTATCTTATGTTAAGCACTTTGTTGGCCTCGGCTGTGTTCAAGTGCTTTATACAGTGCCTTGCGAAAGTATTCGGCCCCCTTGAACTTTGCGACCTTTTGCCACATTTCAGGCTTCAAACATAAAGATATAAAACTGTAATTTTTTGTGAAGAATCAACAACAAGTGGGACACAATCATGAAGTGGAATGAAATTTATTGGATATTTCAAACTTTTTTAACAAATAAAAAACTGAATAATTGGGCGTGCAAAATTATTCAGCCCCTTTACTTTCAGTGCAGCAAACTCTCTCCAGAAGTTCAGTGAGGATCTCTGAATGATCCAATGTTGACCTAAATGACTAATGATGATAAATAGAATCCACCTGTGTGTAATCAAGTCTCCGTATAAATGCACCTGCACTGTGATAGTCTCAGAGGTCCGTTTAAAGCGCAGAGAGCATCATGAAGAACAAGGAACACACCAGGCAGGTCCGAGATACTGTTGTGGAGAAGTTTAAAGCCGGATTTGGATACAAAAAGATTTCCCAAGCTTTAAACATCCCAAGGAGCACTGTGCAAGCGATAATATTGAAATGGAAGGAGTATCAGACCACTGCAAATCTACCAAGACCTGGCCGTCCCTCTAAACTTTCAGCTCATACAAGGAGAAGACTGATCAGAGATGCAGCCAAGAGGCCCATGATCACTCTGGATGAACTGCAGAGATCTACAGCTGAGGTGGGAGACTCTGTCCATAGGACAACAATCAGTCGTATACTGCACAAATCTGGCCTTTATGGAAGAGTGGCAAGAAGAAAGCCATTTCTTAAAGATATCCATAAAAAGTGTCGTTTAAAGTTTGCCACAAGCCACCTGGGAGACGCACCAAACATGTGGAAGAAGGTGCTCTGGTCAGATGAAACCAAAATCGAACTTTTTGGCAACAATGCAAAACGTTATGTTTGGCGTAAAAGCAACACAGCTCATCACCTTGAACACACCATCCCCACTGTCAAACATGGTGGTGGCAGCATCATGGTTTGGGGCTGCTTTTCTTCAGCAGGGGCAGGGAAGATGGTTAAAATTGATGGGAAGATGGATGGAGCCAAATACAGGACTATTCTGGAAGGAAACCTGATGGAGTCTGCAACAGACCTGAGACTGGGACGGAGATTTGTCTTCCAACAAGACAATGATCCAAGACATAAAGCAAAATCTACAATGGAATGGTTCACAAATAAACATATCCAGGTGTTAGAATGGCCAAGTCAAAGTCCAGACCTGAATCCAATCGAGAATCTGTGGGAAGAACTGAAAACTGCTGTTCACAAACGCTCTCTATCCAACCTCACTGAGCTCGAGCTGTTTTGCAAGGCGGAATGGGCAAAAATTTCAGTCTCTTGATGTGCAAAACTGATAGAGACATACCCCAAGTGACTTACAGCTGTAATCGCAGCAAAAGGTGGCGCTACAAAGTATTAACTTAAGGGGGCTGAATAATTTTGCACGCCCAATTTTTCAGTTTTTTATTTGTTAAAAACGTTTGAAATATCCAATAAATTTCGTTCCACTTCATGATTGTGTCCCACTTGTTGTTGATTCTTCACAAAAAATTACAGTTTTATATCTTTATGTTTGAAGCCTGAAATGTGGCAAAAGGTTGCAAAGTTCAAGGGGGCCGAATACTTTCGCAAGGCACTGTACTTATGTTCAGCAGTGCTAGACAAATAAATTCTTTAAAAATCATACAATGAGATTTCCTGAAATTTCTTTTTTAAATTTTGTCTCTCAGAGTGGGAATGCACCTACAGTGTGAATTTCAGACCCCTCCATGATTTCTAAGTGGGAGAACTTGCAAAATCGCAGGGTGTTCAAATACTTCTGTTCCTCACTGTATATTTTCATTATAAAAGTGCATCACAGCTAAAATGCAATTGCTGAGAGTAATTTTAAATTTCTCACCACCTTAAAATGAACTTGTATGAAACAAACATAATTTGGACTGCCGTCAAATTATATTAATTTCACAATGAATAGTCCAACCTTAAAATATGCAAATACTACATGTGTAGTGTATTATGCAACCTACTTGCCATACATTTTATTTCATGTCATGCAATAATAAATGACTTTTGAAGAGAAGTTTTACCCGATCATATGCATTGATTCACAGAGCACTAATTTACTTCAGTCACACAGTGAGATTCAGTTGTGCACCTGTGATAGAATTTGTGCTGGTTCCTAGTCCCTCCTCCTCCATCATCTCGCTGTCTTTTTCAGTATGTTTACATGGTACAGTCGCTATTGAACAGACATCATTTTCACTGCTGGGCTGTTGCTCAAGAGCAAAAATAATTGATGAGTATTGTATGACATGCTGAGCAGCCTATTTTCATGATACTGTATTTATGAAAGGGACAGGGCAATTCTCAGTTTATTTGACCCATTTGCAGTCAAACAGTGTCAGTTTCTTTACAGACATTTAGATTTAAATTGAATGTTTTCAGTTTTTAATTGTTATTGCACTGACTGCACTCAGTAGTCACATAGCTAGGAGAGATTAGACAACGATGGGTTGAGCAGCTCTACAATAATCAAACTTAGAACAAACTGTCAGGCACATGATGCTCACTCCTCTTTGCTTCTTTGCTCGTTGTCACACAGTCCGTTAGCAACTTTTGCATACTAAGCATCAGCCAACGGGTCAGCTTTCTTTCTCTGTTGTTCCTTTTCTGCACTGTGGGTTTTCCATCTCTCCAAGTTTTATTTACTACCACATCTATTTTAGAGGTGTGAAATCAACAGCCCTCTGTTAAGGCTTGCACCAGCAGTGTCGCTGCAGCTGGCCTGTTGAATATCTATAGGCATTTAGGGTGGATAATGTCTAAGTGGTTTGGGAGAAAAATGTATTGGCCTACCAGTAAAAATCAAGAACTTCATTGCCTGCCGAGAAAAGGTTTATAAGAGACGGAGAGAGGCAGAGAGCCTCTCACACAGCATCTGAGCTGAACAGATCCACTTCTCTTACCACGATCCATTTTGGGCCACGACCCTAACTTTGGGAAAGATGGTACTATAGAGATTTCATGGTAGCTGCACACATTTAACATATGTAAAGCAGTATTAATAATCTGTCACAGATGCACTTCTGTTTCTATAAATGTATCAATCCAAATGATGCTAATGGAGTATCACTGACTTCAAGATGGCATGTTTTTGGTTTAAGTCAGTTTTTTGCCTCTTGTACAACAACTGAATATTAGCTCCCACAGACATATTCAAAACGTATTAATTTCATGATTAAATATACAGATGCAGCCATCTTAAATTGCTGGCTGGACCGCAGAGGAACCATGATGATCCGTCACAGGTCCACTCATGGCCCTTGCTCTTACCATGTATCCCCCATGATCACGTAGTGATCGTAGTGCTACCTTGTTAATGCCCCAAAGCAATTGTGTGCCAGCCGCTTGCAGTGTTGTGTATATATCCACCAGTTGGGGCAGTGTTTGTTGTAGTTTATTGCAGAGGCTGGTGGATGAATCTAGTAGGGCCGTCGGACCAAGCTGAGGCGCTTGGTTGGCAGTGGCTGCCTACATGTTAATCAGAAAAGAGACACTCGCTCTTGTGCTCTGTTCCTCTTATATTCTCTCCAAATAGTACCTTTGACTTTTTCCACATTTCAGGGCCAGTCTTGGCCACAAAGACACACTCTAATAAAAATTACATTCCTATATACCCCATGCAACTAAATTGCAAATGCTGATATGTTTTGTAGTGAAGGTATCTGACTATTAGATTGTATTCTGATGCAACATAACATTAATTCTTGAATGAATGAAGTGCTGAGTGGGAACGAAGGCACAGAATGCAGTTATTACATCATATGCATTGTGAATTCTGCTCTAACACAGAATTTATGTTAAGTTTTGCTTTTTCTAGCACCGAGTCAACACATAACTGTTATAAAACCTGTTAAACAGTGTCTGTCAGCAGCACCTCCATAGCTCATTCAGTTCAGCAGCCTCTGTCTCCTTCCCTCACCTCCCATTTCAACTTTCCACACAATGATCAGCACTGTGCTCATGTGCTTCAGCTGGTCCTTGAGAAACACTGATCTGACACTAAAATCCACCCACAAAATAAATTCATCGTGAAATGTGATTTGATCTTCAATAAATTCACAAATACCAGCAAGGACAATATTTTAAAGCTGCTAAAACACAAAACAGTCATGTCTTTACTGAACATACCCATTATATATATACCTTACCTGTGAACTGATGCAAGATGGCATCTTGCCTGATTTCATCGCTGTGGACTGAGCACCTCTTGGAGCATGGCTACCTCGATTCAAGCTGGACCCTGATCCACAACTATTGCTTTCTTCAACCGGTTGGCTCAGATGTCGACCCCCCTCGCCCACATTGCCAGCTTGTGAGATGCTCGGACCAGCGTTGTTCCCAGGCCAACCTTCGCCCAGTTGCTCGGGCCGGCCTTTTGCAGGATAAGCCAAGCCCGCTTCACTTTGCTTTCTTGAACGCAAGATCGCTTAATAATAAAACTTTCATCCTTAATGATTTTATTTCTACATACGACTTGGATGTGTTTCTTACCACCAAAACCTGGCTGAAACAAGGCGATAAGTCTTTTTTCTGAGCTCCTACCGACTGATTATTTATTTTTTAATACCCTACCCCGCACTTCGCTGGTAGAGGTGGCGGTCTGGCATCTCTTTTCAAGCCGACCCCAAAATGTCGCCTTCTCCCCTCCAAAGCCTACTCCAGCTTTGAGCTACAAACTTTTATTCTAGCACTGCACCATCCTATTTTATGTGCATTCATATATTGCCCCCCCTTTATCAACTTCATTGATAAAGTTTGGGCTATTAGACAGAATATTCCCAAGCCGCTACCTTATGCATTGCCTGTATCTCATGTATTACATACCCTGGATTCCTTTATTCCGATCTCTCTGCCTCAACTTAAAAAATGTGTGCCACAGCTAAAGTCTGCCTCCTCCCCCCGGTTCCTATCCCAGCCAGGATTATTAAGGAGGCTATTGAAACTGTTGGGCCCTCTCTGGTCACTTTTATTAACTGCTGCCTTAGATTGGGCTCGGTTCCCGCCGCCCTTAAGCATGCGGTAGTGAGACCACTCCTTAAGAAACCTAGCCTCGATCCTTCCCTTCCATCCAACTTCCCCCCCAATTACCCTACTGCCTTTTTTTAATCTAAGGTTATGGAAAAAATTGTTCTTACACAATCGCAGTCTCACCTGGATCATCTGGATGTTGCTGACAAGTTTCAGTCAGGCTTTAGGCCCTGCCATAGTACTGAGTCTGCACTAGTGAAGGTCCATAATGACATTACCATGGCCCTTGATGCCAAGTGCCCCGTCATCTTAGTTTTTTTAGATCTATCCGCAGCTTTTGACACTATTGACCATGCGACTTTACTGTCGAAACCCAAACACCTCGTTGGCCTGAGAGACGCAGTCTTAAACTGGTTTATTTCTTTTTTTGACAAATAGAACCTTTTCTGTTATCATTGATGACTTCTCCTCTAACATAGCCCCTCTTATCTCAGGCGTCCTTCAAGGCTTGATCCTGGCACCGTTACTTTTTTTCTTTATATACTGTATATTAAAATCAGCCAGAATAAGAAGACGATCATAATGAGGTCTAACGCCGGCCACAAAATCTGCAAAGTCATTTACAAAATCCTTGTTATATTTAGGTGGCCTATAAATAACAGCACACAGTACAGGATCAGAACGACCCACCTCAAGTAAAGTCATTTCAAAGCTAGAAAACATAGGCAGGGGTAAAGTGCACTGCTATAAAAAAAGTTTGCTTTAAAACCACACGCTGTCTCTCTGCCACAGCCTGACAAGCGTGGCGAGCTAAAAAATGAACAACCTGCCGGCAAGAGGTCCGTAAAGGCGCTAAACTCCCCGGCATCCACCCAAGTCTCTGTCAGAAAGAGGAGATCCAGATCCCTAGAGTTGAAAAAGTGTTAGGGTGCACTCAAACACAGAGTGAGTGAGCAGATAAAAAGCGGACCCAGGTGGCTAGCTTCGGTGCAAGCAGTGAGGTTTATTTACAGTGAAGGTAGTGACATATATACAGGAGGAGTAATGAGGTAGATGACCGGGTGTCGATCAGCAGCAGCAGAAAAACAGTCAGTGGTATGGTGGATGATGATGTACCGGGCTGCGGACGCAGAGGTCACTCCTGGGCTGGTCGAGGTGGAGGTGATGATGGCTGTAGACAGAAGAGCAGGGATAAACTGGGTAAGGGAGACTGTGCATCGACCTGGGAGGCGGTGGCTGGTGGTGTAGATTAAATCCAGGGGGGTCCAGAGGAGAGGTCCGAAGAGGAAGAAGACACTAGAGACGGCAGGGCAGGATAACGACTAGGTTGCTAACAAGAACTAGAAAGAACAAAGACAATCTTAGCATAAACTCAACAAAACAACATAACAACCACTGGCCTGAAGACAGAGAAAGAACTGGCAGGGGAGTGACTGGTGAACAGTGTATAAGTATGGAGGAGACTAATGAGGTGCAGCTGGTGAGTAATCAGGGAAGTGGGGCAGGTGTGTTGAATAGTGCAAGGGCTAGGCTAGTGTGAGGAAAAAGAAGAGAGGAAGGTGTAGCCAGGCAAACCTGACAACAAGTCCCTTAAAATAAAGGTTTTATTCCTTACCGAGCGGACATTCACCAGGCCAGACCATGCCAGTTTTGGTGTTTCAGCCCCCTCACTCACAGATATGGTAAAAGACCTTGGAGTGATATTTGATAGCAGTTTTAATTTTGATAAGCAGATCAGGGCCGTGGTTATGACCAGCTTTTTCCACCTGAGACTTTTAACAAAGGTGAAGCTTGTTTTATCGTGTGCAGACTTAAAAAAAGCTATCCACGCTTTTTTCACTTCACGACTAGACTACTGCAATTCCCTCTATGTTGGTATTTCTCAGTCTTTGCTTCGGAAGCTTCTACTGCTCCAAAACGCTGCGGCTTGGCTGCTGTCGAACACTCCCAGGTACGCCCACATCACCCCTGTCCTTCTCTCCTTACACTGGTTGCCAGTACAGTGGAGAGTTTAAGATGTTGCTATTTGTCTTTAAGGCTATATATGGCCTCGCTCCGCCGTACCTGTCGGATCTGTTATCTGTCTATGCTCCGCGCAGAGCTGTGTGCTCTTCGGAGCACTTGTCCTTAGTGGTCCCACAGTCTCGATATAAAAAAATGGGGCGACCGCTCTTTTGCTGTGTATGGCCCTAGACTCTGGAATTCTTTACCGACAGAGCTTCGATCCATAACCGAGCTAGCAGTTTTTAAGTCAACTTTAAAAACTCACTTTTTTAATGTACACACAGCACCCCATATTGACAGAAAAACACAGAATTTTTTGACATTTTTGCAGATTTATTAAAAAAGAAAAACTGAAATATCACATGGTCATAAGTATTCAGACCCTTTGCTGTGACACTCATATATTTAACTTAGGTACTGTCCATTTCTTCTGATCATCCCTGAGATGGTTCTACACCTTCATTTGAGTCCAGCTGTGTTTGATTATACTGATTGGACGTGATTAGAAAAGCCACACACCTGTCTATATAAGACCCTACAGCTCACACTGCATGTCAGAGCAAATGAGAATCATGAGGTCAAAGGAACTGCCTGAAGAGCTCACAGACAGAATTGTGGCAAGGCACAGATCTGGCCAAGGTTACAAAAAAAAATTCTGCTGCACTTAAGGTTCCTAAGAGCACAGTGGCCTCCATAATCCTTAAATGGAAGACGTTTGGGACGACCAGAACCCTTCCTAGAGCTGGCCGTCCGGCCAAACTGAGCTATCGGGGGAGAAGAGCCTTGGTGAGAGAGGTACAGAAGAACCCAAAGATGACTGTGGCTGAGCTCCAGAGATGCAGTCGGGAGATGGGAGAAAGTTGTAGAAAGTCAACCATCACTGCAGCCCCCCACCAGTCGGGGCTTTATGGCAGAGTGGCCCGATGGAAGCCTCTCCTCAGTGCAAGACACATGAAAGCCCGCATGGAGTTTGCTAAAAAACACCTGAAGGACTCCAAGATGGTGAGAAATAAGATTCTCTGGTCTGATGAGACCAAGATAGAACTTTTTGGCCTTAATTCTAAGCGGTATGTGTGGAGAAAACCAGGCACTGCTCATCACCTGTCCAATACAGTCCCAACAGTGAAGCATGGTGGTGGCAGCATCATGCTATGGGGGTGTTTTTCAGCTGCAGGGACAGGACGGCTGGTTGCAATCGAGGGAAGGATGAATGCGGCCAAGTACAGGGATATCCTGGACGAAAACCTTCTCCAGAGTGCTCAGGACCTCAGACTGGGCTGAAGGTTCACCTTCCAAAAAGACAACGACCCTAAGCACACAGCAAAAATAACGAAGGAGTGGCTTCACAACAACTCCATGACTGTTCTTGAATGGCCCAGCCAGAGCCCTGACTTAAACCCAATTGAGCATCTCTGGAGAGACCTGAAAATGGCTGTCCACCAACGTTTACCATCCAACCTGACAGAACTGGAGAGGATCTGCAAGGAGGAATGGCAGAGGATCCCCAAATGCAGGTGTGAAAAACTTGTTGCATCATTCCCAAAAAGACTCATGGCTGGATTAGCTCAAAAGGGTGCTTCTACTAAATACAGAGGAAAGTGCTTTAAATTAGTGAATATTTTGACATTGTGTTCAAGCCCCAAAATATTCCATAGTTTAACCCCACTTTCAGACACACAAACTCCTCCTAGTAGTTATGACCATTGGTATTGAAAAGTTCCCATAGCCCCTCAAACTATAAAATTGCTCTTGCTGCGTGAATAACTTTTGTATGTTGGCAGGTAATAGGTTGTGAAATGCTTTAAATAAAAGTTGCGCAGTGTTGATTTTAACAAGGTCCTGTATTTGTAATAACTTTGATTTGAGAAAAAGTGGATTTGTGTATGCATAGCCCTTTTTTGTAAGATAACGAGTGACTGTATTGAATTATTGTAATTATTTCCCCATATTTCAACACAGTAAGTTAAGTACGGTAGAATCAGGGAACAATACAGGGTATGGAGTGTATCATAATAGAGGACATGTTTGGCTTTATTTATTATTGCAAGACTTTTAGAGACTTTGGCTTCTATGTGTCTGATATGAGATTTCCAAGTTAGTTTGTTATCTATAGTAACCCCTAAGAATTTAATTTCAGAGACATTTTCAATTTGTATCCCATCTATCTGAATCAACCTCTCCATTTTTGTTTTATAATTACCAAATAGTATGGCTTTAGTTTTAATTAAGTTTAAAGATAATTTATTACTATCTATCCATTTTTTAATTTTCCTTAATTCAGTATTTACAACATTGAGTGTATCATAGCGTGTTGGTGTCATTTGTAAACAACACACACTTAACTAACTGTGAAATATATGTATCATTAATATACAAGTTGAATAGTTTGGGGCCCAATACTGACCCCTGAGGGACACCACAAGAAATGACATGACAATTAGATGAGGACACTGTATTCTGTTGCTTAAATAGCTCTTTACCCATTTACCAGCCATCCCTCGTATCCCATACCTTTCAAGCTTCCTTAATAGTATTGCATGATTGATAGTATCAAAGGCTTTTTTCAAATCAATGAATATACCAATGATGAATTTTTTATTATCCAATGCATTTGATAATTCTTCTGTTGCATCAATTATAGCCAATGATGTAGATCTTTTGCTGAATCCATATTGACTTTTATTAATTAGTTTGTTTTTCAACAAATTTTTCTAATCGAGTGTTAAATATTTTTTTCTAAGATTTTTGAAAATTGAGGAAGCACTGAAATTGGTCTATAATTGGTAAAATTATGCTTATTTCCATTTTTAAACAGTGGAATGACTTTTGCAATTTTCATTTTATTGGGAACACAACCATTTTGAAGCGACAAATTGCAGATGTGTGCTAGGTGTTTTACTATTGTTTATGAGTTTTTTTTTAATAGTGCCATATTGATGGAGTGACAATCCACAGAATATTTACTTTTGGACTATGTCCATTACTTCTTTCCCGCTAACTGCTGAAAGAAAGACTGTGTTTGAATTTATTTTAAATATTTCAATTTTTTTCATTTGTTCTTCTGGAATTTTTGCTGCCAAGTCGGCACCAATGTTTACAAAAAAATTATTAAACCTATGAACTACCCTGTTCATATTGTGATAGTCCCCATTTGAGTCAACAAAATATTCTGGGTAAGTGTTTTGTTAAAATCTTTTTTTGAGAATGATAATAAAACTAATATAAAGGATATGGGATGTATTAAATAGCAATTATAAATTTTTTATAATATAATAACTTGTTTTTATACAGCTTGTATCTTTTCTCAGCTTCTTTTGTTTTCAATTTAATGAATGATTTATAGAGATTATCTTTCTTTTTACATGCATTTTGTAAGCCTTTAGTCATCCAGGGACATTTTGAATATTTTTTCTGTTTACTGTAAACTGAAATAGGGCAGTGCTTATCATATAGTGTTATAAATATTGCCAAAAAGTTATTATAGGCTCTGTCTGTGTCCATCTCTCCACACACCGCGCTCCAGTTTTGCATATACATTTTCATTACTTTTAATTCAAGCTCCATTTAGTGGTAAATGGTCTTTCCATTATTGAGTTCTATTGTTAGACATTCCATTACATTATCAATTACAGTAGACATATTGTTTAGAACAGAATATTTTATAGATTTGTGTACATATAGCGCGACCCCCACCTCCTAGTTTATTTTGTCTATTTGCGTAATGGAGGTCGTAATCCTCTATTTCAAAGTCGATTCCTCTCTCTTGATTGAACCAAGTTTCAGATATAGCTATAACACTGAAGGGATAAACAAAGTTCTTTAAATATTCTTATTGCATTGAAATTTGTATACATACTTCTGCTATTAAAATGGATAATAGACTATTTGTCCTTGGTAATGAAATTATTGGAGTATTGTTCATTTGTATAGTAATTACAGTTATTTTTTATGGTAGAACGGAAATTATTATCAGGATCAATATCCTTCTCTACATCGTGCGTATTGTACTCAGTATATTCCATCGCACCCAGATCCAGTTGCTGGAGTTGTTCAAGTCTCTGCAGTAGGTCTGTCTCTGTGTAATTGTCCTTTTGACCACCTATATGTGGTTCAGTACTCATTGTGATAGTGTAAGTCAAATGTTACCTTATTTGCTTCCAGATGGTTGATGTGCATTGTGATCACTGATACTTGTCCAAGTCCTCAAGGTTTCTTATTGTGAGAATTTTTGCCTCCTCGGGGGATCCATTTAACTTGATGAAGATTTTGCCACTTGTTAACTTGGTGTTGAATTTTTCATTGTTTCTTGAGGCATCTTGCTTTCCTGGCTATATCTGCTTTCTTTTTTGTTAAATGTTCATTTATATATACATTCGTCCCTTTGAGTTTACGACCTTGCTTTAACAATGCCGTCTTGTTTTTCCTACTGACAAATCTCAGAATGACCGCTGGTCTGTCATTTTAATCCTTTTTAGGTAGAGGGTGGCATGCTTCAATGCACTCCGGGTTCAGCTTTATTCCTTTGCTCTGGAGAAAGACTACCACTTGTTGCTCCACAAAGCGGACTTCCTCCTCCCCTGGCTCATCTCCGCTGTTCGCGGCTACCACGCGCGCATACGAGCGTGGTTTGATGGGAGAACCGGTGATGAGCAAGTCATTCATCCGGGAGTATTGCTCCAGATCGTCCACCCTCTGTTCTAGGTCCACAATCCGTTTGTCCTTTTCGAGGTTTTGGAGGCGCAGCTGTTTAACCTCCTCCAAAAGTTCCACAAGCCGATTCTGCTGCTTCTTCACTGCAGTCATCTCGTCACTTAAGAAATCCAGAGACTTTTTTATGTCGACTTCCTCTGTCTGTGTGCTCTTTATTTTGGCCCATTCCGCTGAAATGCCACGACCAGTGACAGGCAGTTCCAACACACTGACAGACTACCACCAATAGCCAACTAGCATGTACTTTCTTTAGACTGATAGGGAGGGAGATAATGATTATTAGTTGGTGGGAAATCCTTTAGTTATGAATGCAGACAAACAAAGCTGAGCAGGGAGATCCAGAAGCAAACGCAACCTCCCGCCAAATCGACATGCCTGCGTACACGTCTCACCTGCCCACGTACACCATCCACGACGTCCAATGTTTGACGTTTGTTTGAGGATGAAGGAGGGGAAAGGAGGTGGAGAGGGGAAGGAAGAGAAAGTGAAAGCGGTTTTATAAAAACACTTAGACAGGGTCAGTGTGTTGTTCACAAGCAGCATCTGCTGATGTGAGCCAGGTCTCTCAAAAGGAGAGCTCAGAAGACCTACAATCAAGAGTTGTTGATTTGCATGTAGCTGGAAAGGGTTACAGAGTCATCTCAAAGACTTTAGATTCATCAGTCCACAGTTGGACATACTGTCTGCAAATGGAGTTGATTTGGTTCTGTGGCTTCTCTCTATAGAAGTGCATGCACAGCTGAGATTACTCCAAAGGTGCAACGCAGAATTCTCAGTGAGGTAAAAAAAAAAAAAAGAACCCTAGAGTAGCAGCTAAAGACTTGAAGGATTTATTGGAGTTGGTTAACTGTATGAGTCAACTATACACAAAATATTGAACAGGCACGGTATCCATGGCAGTACACCACGGAGGAAGCCGTTGCTTTTCAAAAACAACGATGCAGCATGCCTGAAGTTTGCCAAAGACCACCCTGACACTCCACAACACTACTGGGAAAATGTCCTGTGGACAGATGAAACAAAGGTAGAATTGTTTGGGAAGAACACAGCACTATGTACAGTGGTGTGAAAAAGTGTTTGCCCCCTTACTGATTTCTTATCTTTTGAGGGAGCATCATGTGGGGCAGCTTTGCTGCCTCTCTGGACCTTGACCGCTTGCCATTGTGGAGGGAAAATGAACTCCCAATTTGTCAAGGTTTCTTACAGGATAATGTCAGGGAGGCTGTCAGCAAGCTGAAGCTCAGAACAGACACTAGTAAAAAAAAAAAAAGTTTGCAGCAGGAAATAACTGGAGACTTGGCTCATTTAAACAGTAGTCTATGGAGATAATGCTGCACTCAGTGTGCCAGAGAAAATAGACATAAAGCATAAAACGGGTAATGTGCAGCTCACATGCTAGTGTTGGAGACATTTTATAGAATGTTTCATGAAAAATGCATCTAAAAACGTGCTCAGTCTGAATTGGCCTTAACTGCTCCTGTGTATGTGATTCGTCGTGGTGTTTTATAGGCTTCACTGAAGCATGTGATTAAATAAGTGGGTGCATTCCAAAACCTGACCAGCACAGTGTCTGTTTGTGATGGGTGGGTGTGGTTTTTGTTCCATTTAAATTCAGTACATGAAACGGCACATGCCGTTGACGCTGACCTGAAGACACAGCAAATTGCGACACAACATGTGGAGTCCAATAGAACAGTGAACAGCAGCCTGTTTGTTGTCCGATATGTGGACACCATATCCTCACAGTTGTCCACAACTTTTGATTTTAATCAGAAACTCTGCAGATTTGAATCATGCTGATCTACACTGCAAAAATCATGTAAGCTAAACTACTTTTTTCTGCAAATTTGAATGGACTATTTGTCATTAGGTAATGTTCTAATAATGTTTAAGGTAAAATACATGATATAGATTAGGGCAAGAAATGTAATGTAGACCTAACTTCAGCTAGAATGCTAACAAAGTACTAATATACAGCTAAAGCAGCTTTATGTCTATGATTTATCATGACTTAACCACTTTGTGCGGTTAAAATAGATTGTAAGCCTGTGATGAGATTTGAGACAAAATATTAATGTAACTACAGTGAGATTAGGTGAAGGCTTTTATTTAGCTGTTTTAAGCAGGTCTATGAGCTATAGCCTGAAACATCTGTAATAATAACCCATAATCAATCAAAGAAAATATGGATGAAAATGCTCATTTCCTTGACATGTCCTTGCAGAGGTCACAGTTCTATTAATGCTCCACACCAGAGGCGTGAAAAGTAGACTTACTTTTTTGATAATCCAGTAAAATTGCATTGACTATTAACTACTGAAATCCATATGTCTTTACATTGCCTGAAAAGAAGCTCACTAATTGTTTTGATGAGGCCAATTTTTGCAGAAGCATCTTTTCATATGACAGCCTACAACAATTAGCTTTATTCTCAAAATGACACACTAAGTATCAACAGAACATGAGCAGTGAAGTACAGTGCTGACTAGGGGTGTTACTAGACATCAAGCTCTACTGGGGCACAGGTCCTCCATTACTCACATCACACAATGTTTTTTCATGAATGTCTGCAGCATGAATGAAATGTGCTTTACATTTTGCTACTGTATATGAACTTCCCTTGCTTACACCCACTGTTCCACTGCCATACTGCTGCTACTGAAACTAAAACATCTACCGGTAAAGGTAAAAAATGTAGAGATATTAATCTTCATGAACATCTTTTTTTCAACACACATTAAGAACATTCTCAACATGTTTTAATGCATTAAAATCTGGCCCTGTATTGCACATTTTTTTTTGCATTCTTCTGCATTTTACAATAACTAATTTAATAATCAAGAAACCTCAGTTTGATTTGTCAAATTTAAACTATTAACATTAATTAAAAAAAAACACAATCTAATCATTTTTTGTAACTCATATAAGTACACAACATATTGATGCTCCAGTGACTTTAAAATTGTGTTGTGCAGTGGATGGCTTCTGGTCACACACCTATCTCCATAGACACAGAAGCTTCCTTCACACTTTCGCTTTGTGCCTCAGGTTTACTTGTTTGTTAAAAATGCATAAAATAAACAATATTTGGCCTTTGTGACAAGAGCATCAAATATATTTATTATTTTATAGAGCATCAAATATATTTAATATTTTATATATTATATTATAGGCTATTCATGAAATGCAGTGTCCTAAATTAACATAAACCACTGCTTGTGTTATATTATCCCAGATACTTGGCATTCATAGTATTTCATGCATTACACCAATAAACAGCATTTTAAGTGTAGTCCAATTGATCATATGCATTGATGTACAGAGCTCTAATTTATTTCATATTCGACATCCGCACCTGGTTACGTACTAGCTAACTAAACTAGCCATACCTTGTTTACCAACTACAGCCAGGTTGGTAACAATACAGCATTTTTAAATTCTTCATCAGCCTCAGAAAATCCAACATACCACTTCTCTTTTCTACCACCAGGTGTGGCAGAAAGGTCACCATGTCACCCCCTCATAACTGCTTCATAGTATGCTTGTCACTTTCGGCTTTTCCCATTTAGGGGTCACCACAGCGAATCGTCACACTGACGACTCGCATGTTTACATTTGGCACATGTTTTTTACGCTGGATGCCCTTCCTGATGCAACCTTGATTCGAACCCGGGCCGCAGCGGCGAGAGCGCTGGGCCTTAACCACTAGCCTACCAGGGATGGCATTACTGTTTCATAGTATATGGATGTAAACAGGAAACCAAAACCAGCTTGTGCACTGTCTCACTGTACTTCATACCATACTGCGCCAGATAAATAATGACAGTGTGTTTTATATGCAGTACAGTGTTTAGGGTACTCGGTGATCTGTTAATCATGGTGTTGATGTTTTTAAATGCAAACATAAAACCTACCTTCATTACTTCACAAATATGTTTTACTGCACAACATATATTTTTTTAACTTTAGTTACTTTTCAGAATCAGTGGAATAAAACAAAATACAGTCATAAGACTTTACTGATCCTTGGTGGGAAATTCCCAAGCTACCCAACAGTATGTAAGGTACTTCATAGTAATAAAAATAAGATGATATGAGAGCATGGTAGTGCCTGTGGGGAACGCAGAGCAAAATGTGAAATTATTGCAGCTGAACTATACATAATATACTATAATCATTTAGGATAAGAAGCTATAGAAACTCTAGAAATAATTTTGAAATATTAAAGAAAGTCTAAGAATACAGTATGCCTAGAGCTAGCACAGTATTATTATGAGGAACATGTTAGTAACGAGACCACTAGCATCCAACAGTTTCTGCTGCCAGAGCACAGACAGAAGGATAGAGTGTGCACTTCGGCTGCATTCACACAAAATTCTTCAACAGGGCTGTGCGACCATGTTTATTTGCCTTTTAGAATGTAACCACTGTGAAATGATCTGAAAATAATATTTCTCTGATTCACTGCTTTGTTGTTGCTAATGCCTCACTTCATTCACTCTCTAGCATGCTGAACCACCACAGCTCTGAAAACTACTGGATGGATGTGATCCTATCCCTAAACAATGTCAAACCATTATTTTCATCATTTATTTCAGTTACCATAAACTGTTTAAAAACAGGCTGTCATACTTTACTGTAATCTGATAAATCATACAATGAAAAGAGGGACAACAATGCTGAACAAGGTTAAATAGCACACCAGTTACATTTCCAAAAAGGCTGCTAACTTGTCTCAGAAAAACTCAGAGACACTGAATGTGCATAAACATCAGCTCCACCCGCCCATACTTCTCAGTGTGCAAGGAACATTTCTTAGACAGAGGTGTGAATGCCAGTCTCCTTTTCCCAGTATGTGTTTATGCACACTGCAGTTTTTCCTTATGAACCAACACTGTCCAAAATGTCCCTGACTTTTAATTAAGATTAATGAATGCTGAGTGCAGCACACAGAGTAGTTTGGACACTCATCTGAGACACACAATATCACATTAACAGTACAGTTAAACAGTGGAATTGAGTCAAACTATCGCTGTCTCCGCTCCACTTCTCTGTTAATAGGTTGAGCCGTTTAGCGATAAATGCAAATACAGTTATATTGATACTAGTGTTGTCAATCGATTAAAATGTTTAATTGCATTATTGACCATAGTCAATTCATGGTTAATTGCAAAATAATCTCACATTTTTAATCTCTTCTAAACAGTGGTGGAAAGTGATTAAGTACATTTACTCAAGTACTGTATTTATAGTATGTACAATTTTGAGGTATCTGTACTTTACTTGAACATTTTCACATTCTGCTACTTCATACTTCACAACATTTTAGAGGCAAAAGTTGTACTTTTTACTCCACTACGTTTATTTTATAACTTTGGTTACTAGTTAGTTTTCATAGCCAGACCAATACAAAAAATACCATGGTGGAAAATTCACAAGTTACCCAGCAGTAATTCAAATTAAATGCATATAAACTAGCTAGCTTAAAACTAGCTCCCCCTTTACCAGTTTCAGCATTAAATGTGATGTATACAATAATACATCAGTAATTATATAATTAATTAATACAATAGTATGATATACAGGAATGTGAAATGTGCCATTCTGTATAATCAGTACTTCTAGTACCTTAGGTACAGTGCCTTGCGAAAGTATTCGGCCCCCTTGAACTTTGCGACCTTTTGCCACATTTCAGGCTTCAAACATAAAGATATAAAACTGTAATTTTTTGTGAAGAATCAACAACAAGTGGGACACAATCATGAAGTGGAACGAAATTTATTGGATATTTCAAACTTTTTTAACAAATAAAAAACTGAAAAATTGGGCGTGCAAAATTATTCAGCCCCCTTAAGTTAATACTTTGTAGCGCCACCTTTTGCTGCGATTACAGCTGTAAGTCACTTGGGGTATGTCTCTATCAGTTTTGCACATCAAGAGACTTAAATTTTGCCCATTCCTCCTTGCAAAACAGCTCGAGCTCAGTGAGGTTGGATAGAGAGCGTTTGTGAACAGCAGTTTTCAGTTCTGTCCACAGATTCTCGATTGGATTCAGGTCTGGACTTTGACTTGGCCATTCTAACACCTGGATATGTGTATTTGTGAACCATTCCATTGTAGATTTTGCTTTATGTTTTGGATCATTGTCTTGTTGGAAGACAAAGCTCCGTCCCAGTCTCAGGTCTTTTGCAGACTCCATCAGGTTTCCTTCCAAAATGGTCCTGTATTTGGCTCCATCCATCGTCCCATCAATTTTAACCATCTTCCCGGTCCCTGCTGAAGAAAAGCAGGCCCAAACCATGATGCTGCCACCACCATGTTTGACAGTGGGGATGGTGTGTTCAGGGTGATGAGCTGTGTTGCTTTTACGCCAAACATAACGTTTTGCATTGTTGCCAAAAAGTTCGATTTTGGTTTCATCTGACCAGAGCACCTTCTTCCACATGTTTGGTGTGTCTCCCAGGTGGCTTGTGGCAAACTTTAAACGACACTTTTTATGGATATCTTTAAGAAATGGCTTTCTTCTTGCCACTCTTCCATAAAGGCCAGATTTGTGCAGTATACGACTGATTGTTGTCCTATGGACAGAGTCTCCCACCTCAGCTGTAGATCTCTGCAGTTCATCCAGAGTGATCATGGGCCTCTTGGCTGCATCTCTGATCAGTCTTCTCCTTGTATGAGCTGAAAGTTTAGAGGGACGGCCAGGTCTTGGTAGATTTGCAGTGGTCTGATACTCCTTCCATTTCAATATTATCGCTTGCACAGTGCTCCTTGGGATGTTTAAAGCTTGGGAAATCTTTTTGTATCCAAATCCGGCTTTAAACTTCTCCACAACAGTATCTCGGACCTGCCTGGTGTGTTCCTTGTTCTTCATGATGCTCTCTGCGCTTTAAACGGACCTCTGAGACTATCACAGTGCAGGTGCATTTATACGGAGACTTGATTACACACAGGTGGATTCTATTTATCATCATTAGTCATTTAGGTCAACATTGGATCATTCAGAGATCCTCACTGAACTTCTGGAGAGAGTTTGCTGCACTGAAAGTAAAGGGGCTGAATAATTTTGCACGCCCAATTTTTCAGTTTTTTATTTGTTAAAAAAGTTTGAAATATCCAATAAATTTCGTTCCACTTCATGATTGTGTCCCACTTGTTGTTGATTCTTCACAAAAAAAATACAGTTTTATATCTTTATGTTTGAAGCCTGAAATGTGGCAAAAGGTCGCAAAGTTCAAGGGGGCCGAATACTTTCGCAAGGCACTGTATGTTTTGATGCAAATACATTTGTACTTTTACTTAAGTAACATGTTGAATGCAGGGCTTTTGCTTGTAACAGTATTTTTACACAGTTGTAGGTAATGTAAAGGATCAGAGTACTTCTTCCACCACTGGTTCTAAATGTACCTTAAAGGGACCCCAAGGTAACTGTGATTACTGAGAGAAGTCCAGTATTCTCTGGGAAGCCAACCATGTCTGTCCCAACGCCTCCTCCACTTTAGCTTCACACAAGTTGTGTATCTTGGTTACAGTGGCAGCTCTCAAAGGCAATTCATATGATGCAGAATAATTTCAAGCAGGTTAGTATTGTGCTGTGCTCAGTCTGTGATGATTGTTTTATTATTTTACAGCTTACACCTGCATATCATAAAGTTTTCTTTCTCTTGGGAATAGTACAATGCTCCCCAGGCTAGGTTTGACCGAAAGTTAGTGGTTATCATTTTTGATAAATACGTGACTTTGGTGTATTACCTAATCCCACATGGGGTCCATTGTATTTATCAAGGAGACCAAGCTACAGCTAACATGTATGGAAGAGGATGTAGCTGGAGTGCAGTAGCATTGTTTAGAGCACTGCAGCCCTCATCTGAAGCCTGTGGTATGCTGACCCAGAGGAGCTGCTGTTAGCAGACAACAAGACAAGAAGAGTTTCCCTCACCAGCATACAATCTGCAGACCACCAAGATGAGTTCGACTGTCCTGGGACAGTCTGACCGCTGCGCCAGCCAGTCCGCAGGAGGTGGAGGATTGGAGTAAAGCTGACATCCAACCTGACTTTGCCCTCAGCTTTGCGCTCGGCTCTGCTGCTGCTGCTGCTGCTGCTGCTGAGGTAGAGTGCATGGACGAAGTGGAGGGATTATTAAGACCTGATATGTTTCAGATTATTAAACTGACTTTGGTGAAGATACTTAAATTGATGATCACTGCTCATGTACAAGCATTGTGCAGCGGGTGTGCTACTGGTGCTGAACCATCTAAATACACCTCTCCAGATCTTCTCCCCAAATGGTATTTTGACATCTATTTCACCGCCACTGTACAAAGACTGTGGGTCCTGGAGTTTATTCTGACTTTTATGGAAATCCTGAGATTGGAAGGTTTTGAACCACACGCCCAAAAAATGGGCAGCAGTGTCAGCGCCGTTGGTAAATCTGTGTGTGTGTGTGTGTGTGTGTGTACATGTTTGAGCAAAAGGTTAACAGTGCTTTGAATAATGCTGTCAGATCTCAAATGTCAGGAAAGCATCACCGTTTGAATGAGGCTCTGGTCCTCGTGAGAAATACCATGCCTGAAACTTCTGTAGCAGAAAGGTACCTTGTGATATCAGCACATATTAATGACCCTGACTTCCTGTTTTAACTGTGATGATTGATGTGATTGTTTCTAAACTTGCTTGTGGTGAAAATGTAAACTTGCATTCAGTCTGGTGCAGATTGTTCAGATTTCTCACAGAGCATAATTACATCGGTCTGTTGATGCATCTATTGTCTCTACATCCAATTTGTGTTACGATAACTTCATCTGCTGGTGGTGTTAAAACAATGTAAACCTAGTTCTGAAGTTCCGCCATCTGGTGGCATGAAATAAAATCACTTTAAATCAAAAAGTATGTCTGTCTTTGGGGAAATAAAATGTTTGGTTTAGGGAAAATCAGTATAGTCTCTGAGGTTAAATAAGTGCTTCATGACGTTTATTATGAAATGGATCATCCGGGTTTATTGGGTGGTGTTGACCGATTAAACATGCTGCTGAAGATTAGATGGGTACTAAATTAAAAATAGAAGATGTAAAGGAGTGGCGGTCTGAACAAGACACATTCACATTACACAAGTCAGCACGGTATCATATTACAACCCCAGCTCAGAAAAAGTTGGGATGGTATATAAAATCAAAATTAAAACTGAAAACAGTGATTTGTAATTCATCTGTGTCCTCCATTACATTGAAAACAATAGAGCAGCACAGTAGTTGATGTGATACCTCATCCATTTTATTCTTTGCTCAAAATAAACACTCACTTCATTTCTGATGCCTGCATCACATTCCAAAATGAGTTGGGATGGTTGCATTTCAGGGCTAGTAATGAGGTTAGGCATCTGAGATGGACCATCACACAGTGGAAATGTGCACTGTGGTCAGACCAATCAGTATTTCAGGTCTTTTTTGGAAGGAATGGACGCCGTGTGCTCTGGACCAAAGACAAAAAGGATCATCCAGACTGTTACCAGCAACAAGTCCAAAAGCCAGGGTCTGTCATGGTCTGGGTTTGTGTCAGTGCCCTTGGCAAAGGTGACTAACACTTCTTTGATGGCTCCATTAATGCTGAACAATACATACAGCAGAGCAACATATGCTGCCTTCAAGACAATATCTTTTCCAGGGACGCCCATGCATATTTCAACAAGACAATGCAAAACCTCATACTGCCACATTACCAAGGCCTGGCTGTGAAGGAAAAGGCTGTGAGTGATGGACTGGCCTACCTGCAGTCCCGACCTGTCCCCAGTAGAGATTGTGTGGTACATTTTGAAACAGAATTGTGTCAACGAAGACCCAGGACTGTTGCACCTTAAGACTTGTTTGCAGGAAGAATGGGACAAAATGACACCTGACACACTGAATCTCTTGGTGTCCTCAGTACCTAAATGTCTTTTAAGTGTTGTGAAAAGGAATGGAAACATCACACCGTGGTAAATACTTTACTGTCCCAACTTATTTTGGAATATGGTGCAGCATCAGGGTTGAAGTGAGTGTTTATTTTGAGCAAAGAATAAAATGGATGAGGTATCACATCAAATAATGTGCTGCTGTATTGTTTTCAATGTAATATAGGGGACAGATGATTTACAAATCACTATTTTCAGTTTCAATTTTGATTTTACAAACCATCCAAACTTTTTCTGATTTGGGGTTGTATCTAGCTAGCTATCTATATGGTTTGAGTCAGTAATGGAAGGTTGGGATTGACAATGCAGTATGTCCTTGGTCACCTCTAGTCTGAGTTCTAAATAAGAATTAATTACCAGAAAACAAATTTCATGATCCTTTACCTAGCTTTGATATTAAATTTGGGCACATCTAAAATATAAGAAATGTGTGGAATCCTCATCCCCCACCCCAAAGGAATAAAGAAAACAGGAAATGTTTTAACTAGGGATGTAGGGATGTAGGGATGTCCCAATCCAGTTTTTTTTTTTTTTGGCCCCAATACCAAGCCACTGCCTTCAGTATTAAGTATCTGCTGAGACCGATTCCAATCCGATACTTATTATAACCTATTAATTATAGGGAATTATAGACTATACTTGCATGTATATGTACAGTATATCCAACCCATGGTCAAAGCAAATAAAATACACACACTTTAAAAAGAACTGCAATGTTCAGTAGGGTTGATGTAACATGATAGATCATGCATTTTAGCTGTTTTGGCTTGACATATTTCTCTATTTTGGTGGAGTTCTGGTTGGAACGAGTGGGCGTTCATTGTTTTGGTGGGTACTGTGTATTTTATGCGCGTAGCTCTGAAAAAATAGACTTGAAACTAAAAATAGGTTTAAGGTTGTGTGAGTGATATGCCAGCCTACATGTGGGCACTGTAGACAGCTGGACTGATTAATATAGCAGCTTATCTGTTGCATGACGCACATCTTAAAAACATGACTGAGCCCGCTCAAATATAGGACTGTAGTTCTAAGTAAGGAGTGGAATTGGATTGGCTTTATTCTGGCCGATACACGATTCGGTGAAATATCCCCAGATCAGTACTGATATGTAGTATCAGTGGGGACATCTCTAGTCTTAAATGTTGTCTGGTACTCATACCTGACCTGATTCTTGTTTCAGTGTTCTGTTAACCTTCCTCCTTGTCTTACATCTCCCATTTCTGTGTGTGTCTGTCTGTCAATCTGTTTCTGTGCAGTCCACCTGAAGCGTCACTTTATGTTTAGGAACCATCTTTGTTTGGTGTTTGAGTTGTTGAGCTACAACCTGTATGATCTCCTGAGGAACACCAACTTCAGAGGAGTCTCCCTCAACCTCACCAGGAAATTTGCACAGCAGCTTTGTACAGGTGGGTGGATGGAAACACTGTTATGTCACGTGTAATTTCTAGCTTGTTATGGAGTTCTGGCCTGAAATAGTCAAAAAAGAATGACTGCTGTTTTAGTACATTATCAAATCAGGAAGGATAAACGTTGCAGGTCAAATGCAATTCAGTAAGACAATGGACAACATTTAATAATTAGGAAAAGGCATATCAGGATGATGGTGGAAACTGTTAACCCATTACGTATTTCAGCATACTTTAGGGTAAAAACATCCTTCAACCATTAAACAGGTGTAGTGGATCTGTCTCAAGTTAATCTAGTCAATAACACAATTACCTTGAAGCACCAGGTCTCTTTATGGCAGACTGACCAGAATGTAATGTAATTTTTATGAGTAATTATGTATTCATTATGTAGCAATCAAATTATTAATCAAATTAATAATTTGAGCCTGAAGGAGGAGTTCTTGTCAAAACTAGGACTTCGTTCGCATTTAGTCTAAATACACAGTAAATAAAATGGCTGCTGATGAAGTTCAAATATTCAAGTAATGATATACAGAGCAAAGAATGAAAATGGTTGAATGAATACTGAACAGTTTTAATTGATTTGACTTGATAAGTTTACCATAATAATCTTAATTATGGTGAGGTGAAATTATAAATTGACTTTTTTTAAAATTATTAACTACATTGTGGAAAATTGGATGATAGAATTCTGTATGAGCATTGAGCATGTATTAAGCAACACAAGCCTGATTTCAGAAGAAAGGTTATATTTTGTCTGTCTGGAGTGAGTTGGATCTGGAGAGGATGGAGCGGCACTCTAGGGGTCAGTTTCGGCTCATTCGTCATTGCCAACTGGTGATGCAGGGCCCGTTGATGAGAGTTCTGTGATTTGTTCAGCAACTTAGTGGAGGTCTGCTGTGCAGGCAACAGGTGATGGCTGGGTCTCGGGAGGCTGATTCAGCGGAGTGCAAATGGAGAGATGTGGAATCAAATCAGAAATTGGACACAAAATTACTTAAAACTAAGTTAATTACAAAATTTGAACGAAAAGTAAAAAACTGTAAATTTGATCTCATGGTTTGACTTGTGAGGAAGAAAAGTTAAAAGGAAATTTAAATAAAAGAAAGTTAAAGTTGAAAAAACAGTCTCCTGTGTAAAATAATGAAATGAGGAAAGTGGATGAGAGGACAGTGCCCTAAGTTTGACAGACAAAGAGAAGGTGCAAAAAAAATTCTTTTAGATAACATGAGAATTTAAGTTCTGTCTTCTGAACTGTGTGCTTCTGCTCGAACAAAAGATTGTCAGACAAATCCCAAGGAAACTGTATGATTTAAAGTATGATAGTTAGAAATGATTAAAGTATTCAATCTAGTAAAGTTACCCAAAAAAAAAAGAAAATGAGGAATATTTGGTTACATTCAAAGGTTGCGCATCAACACATCTAGGTGAATGAAATTGAAATTGAAATATGTTTAAATGAATGAGATCAAAATATAGCTAACTTAAGTCTAATCTAACTAATTCTTAAGTGTAGTGAATTTGGACTACAATTTATGAATGATCAATATTAATACCTTGTAATAATTATTTAAATATAAGAGGGCACCAAGCTTTTTTTTTTTGTGAGCAGTGCAGTAAACAACAAACAATAAAAATTAATTAGGTCTTGATCTGAAAGCAGTGGGTCCTTAGGACATTGACCTATTTACTGAGATAAAAGATACAAAGAAGATGGCATGAGAAAAAAAGTTATCTAGTCTAAATAGATTTATTTACATATGCACAAGAGGGAAAGGGGAATTGGGATTATAAAATGAATGAGATAGTACATGGTGAACACAGGGATGATTAAAATAGATGAGCGATGGTGAAAAATGAGCTAAAATTGTTTAAAATCTTGATTTTCATTCTAAATTCATGTGGCTGGCCAGAGAAGCAGTCTTTGTTCAGAAGCCAGACTAGAGGTCTGTGGTGGTCCAAAGTTCCAGAACACTGTTTGGGGCTGTGAGCTCAGAAGGTGGCTCATTCTGCAGCTGTGGTTTTCAGCTGCTGGTTGAGCCAAAGCTCAATCTTACAGGTGGTGGTTGACAAAAATCACATCTAATTTGATCTGATCACCATAGGATCATTCTGGTTGCAAACAGTTTGGCTGAAATAAAACTTAGTGTACAGAAGACTGTTTACAAATGTTCAAAGTCTACAGACTTTGTTGAAAGAATGTTGAAATCTTGGCACGCATAAGACTAAGCATAAGATTATGACAAAAATTAATTTAGCACAAATACACAAAAAACAAGGATGAGAGTAACAGACAAACAAACATTTTGGAATCTGACTTCTTTCTGGACAAAGGGAGGTTGGGTTTACGAGTTTATTCGCCAGTTTGAGTGCTTTGTCTGATTGGCTGGCCAAGGGAAGGTCTGGCATTAGCTGATTGGATCGGATCTATTGTCATGGAGATGGATTCCTGATCGGTGGGTGAACTGGATTTCAGCTGTTTCAGCAATAAATGTCAAGCAATGCCAGGGCAATGTTTTCACCTGGTTCCCTTATTGCTGTCCCATTTTCTCCCCCCTTTCTCTTTCATCTAACGCAGCTCTACTGAAGTCAGTCAGTGTTTGTGTTCAATTTTGTTTCCTCCTTTCATCCTTCTTTCCCCCTTCCTCCTTTCTTTAATCCTCCCTTTTTTCCTTTCTTCTTTCCATCTTTCTTCCCTTTAATCATTCATCCTTCCCTTGCTTCCTTTAATCATTCTTTCCTTCTTTTGTCCTATCCTGATTTCTTTTCATGCTTTTTGCGTCTTTTCCCCTTCTTTCATTGCCTACTTAATATTTTGAATCCCCGGCCCCTTTCTTACATTTGTAGTTATTCACATTCTTTGCCCCTTTGTAGCTAGTTAATACAACATTGCCATTTAACAGCCATTTTCACCTTGAGCAGCAGCTATGAGTAAGTTATTTCAGCAGCCAAGCAATACGGTTTGGCACAAGCTTTTTTCAGCAGGCAGCAATCCCAATGCAATTTCTTCAGAAACTGCATTATCTAGTCATTATTATTATTGAAAATCCAGGAAAAAATCTGACTGAAATGTCACTAACTAAATCTAGACAAAAATGTGTTTTTGTTGACAAAAATAAGCACAATCAAATGACTGCATTTTGACTAAAACTAATATACATTTTTATCAAGACAAAGACAACAACTTTGTCAAAATCGGGTGCTAAAATGAACATTGACATCAAATTTAACCAGTGTAGAAGGTGGTCCAGATGAGAAAAACAAGAGTCATGTCTTTTTTTATCCACAGCATTACTATTCCTAGCAACACCAGAACTGTCAATCATCCACTGCGATCTGAAACCAGAGAACATCCTGCTGTGTAATCCCAAGAGATCTGCCATCAAGATAGTCGACTTTGGATCCTCCTGCCAGCTTGGACAGAGGGTGAGCAGAATGCTCAAACATTTCAACAAGAACACACATAAACCTGTCAAAGTACATTTTTTGTTTACTTCATATAAAATACATTAAAATAGCTTCTTGCACAATGTTTGCTGAGAGATTCTCCCTCCCCAGTGACCCTCACTGAAACTCGAAACTACATGATTGAGTGATGAATAAATATATCATAGGCTACACATGCCAATTAACACTGAAACTATTATTGGTGCAATTTGTTTTAACCCAATCTTTACCAAGATACCAGATACCAAGATGTATGATCAGATTGTTGTTATCCTGCTTCTGTCAAATTTTGGCCATATTACTTTTCTTCAATCTCTATCTGCTTCTAGATGCTTTGGACTAGAAACTTCATTCGATCTTTAAAACATACATCTTCTTTGTTAGATTTATGTAATGACTTTTCTTTTTGTTAACTTTTATACTTTTCATTTTATTCAACTTTATGTCATCTTTCAGCTTCTCCAGTTGTCACAGAATCTTCAGAGCCTGAAGTGTAGGCTCTGTCCTTCAACTTGTTTCCTTCTTTTTTTCTGTCAACATTTAACTTTCATAAACAATTTATACTTTTTGACTGAGATGGCCAAAACCACAGAGTGCTATTTATGTCTCTCACTCAGTGCTATTGTAAGAAGCAACCAGAAGTTCCCCTCCCACTCACAGATGACAGTTGGTTGTAACTCATGATAAATCTTCACATATGGGGTATCGGCATGTTTACTGAAGCCGTCCAGTGCCCGTAGTGCAGAGCTTTGTTGATGAAGACTGGCTGGACAGTTGCTTTGGGATGAGATAGTTAATGATACACCTGCTGTTTGCTGATTTGGCCTCTACACTCTCCCTCTGTGTTTACTGACATGAAGTCAGTCAGTATGTGTTCACTGAGGCTCTTTAATCCATGATATGCCCCCACCTGTCACTACTGCAGTATCCCTGTCAGTACTAGCCTATTCTCACTACCAGTATTTCTGACAGTACTACTTTCTAATACCACTAATGCTGCTAACATTAACAATAGATAGATTAACCTTCTCGGTAGAACGCCTTTATTTCTCCTTCCTTTCATCCTTCTTTCCTTTCTGCTCATCCTTATTTCCTTCCATACTTCCTGCCTTCCTTCCTTTCATCATTATTTCCTTTATTTCTCCAATTCCTTATTCTTCCTTTGTTTCTTTTCTTTTCTTTCCTCTGCCCTCCACCTCTTCTCACACTTTTCCTTTCTTTCATTCTTCTTTATTTCATTCTTTTCTTTTATATTCCTTTCTCCTTTCTTTTCTTCCACCCTTCCCTGCTGCTTTGATTCCTTTCTTTCAACTTTCCTTTCATTGCTGTTTTCCTTACTTTCCTCATTCCTTGTTTTCTTTCCTTTAACTTTTCTTAGTTTTTCTGCTTTTGACTTCTTTCCTTTTGTAATTGTGCCAACTTTCTTTATTGGTTCCACTCTTATATCTTTAAATGCACTAACATTTCAACATTCAGCAATTTCTTAGCGATCAGCATCTTTTTGGCAGTATATTAGTTCTCCCAACATAACTACTTTAGAAATGACCTTTTTTAGTTTCTTTTTATTTTAAATGTTATCAAACATTCTGAATTTACACCTTTTTTAGCCTTTGTTATCTCCTATGTGAAATAGGTCAGTTCAGCTCTGGGAAAACATATTTAATCATTTAAACTTGTGTATGAGGGGTTGATTTCCTTAACGGTGGGAGAACATGACTCCTCACAGTGGGACAGCAAGCAGCACTGACAGAAGTCACTTGTCTTTTGAATTCATCTTAATTCAACTTTAGATGGACTGGGGTAACATGAGACAACAGTTCCTATACAGCATAGCTGAGTAAGTTGGGCAGGAATAGATATAAAGAAAATCTTCACTGAAAGTAATTAAACTCTTCTTTAGAGCGGCAACAATTAGCTAATAAATTAATTGATCAACAGAAAAATGAATCAGCTGTTTTGGTAAATTAATCATATTGGCATCTTTTTAAGGAAAAATGTTAAAATGCCAATTATTTCCTAATTCCACCTTCTCAAACATGAGGATTTTCTTATATCTTTGGGTTTTAAACTGTTGGTCAGACAGAACAAGATATCTGAAGATGTAACCTTTCACTGTGGGACATTATAACAGGCCTTTTCACTATTTGACTATATTTTATGGACAAAACAATTGATTAATAGAGAAAATACAAACATAAACAACAGTAACATCAAAACACATGACAGTCATAATCTCTGTAAATAAAAAGAATGTACAGGTTCCCCAAGTGTATTGTATGTTTTTAAAAATTGAGAAAACAATTGTCAGATAGTGTTTACAAAAATTATCAGTAGTTGTATGCTTACTTTTCTTCTTGAATCTTTTCACTTATTTATCATCCTCATCTCAGATCTATCAGTACATCCAGAGCAGGTTTTACCGCTCTCCCGAGGTTCTGTTGGGAATGCCGTATGACCTGGCTATTGACATGTGGTCTCTGGGATGCATCCTGGTGGAAATGCACACAGGAGAGCCACTCTTCAGTGGCTCCAATGAGGTAAAAACAACACTACCATAAATATATCAGTAGGGTAGTCCTATTCAGTAATATTGACAATAGCAATTGATTCAATGCTTGTATTCAGACTGTAGTTTGCTGTCTAGCACAGTGATTCCCAAACTATGGTACTCGTACCACCGGTGGTACGTCAGGCTCCACCTGGTGGTTACGTTACGTTAGCTTGACTCAATTCATTCCTTCAGATGGGGGTATGTGTGTAGGGTGCTGCACTGTCCATATTACTGAAATGGAGCAGAAGGTATTGGCATAGAGGTAGAAAATGTCACTTATTTTAGGAAAACAACAGGGACAATCAATGAGAGGAAGAGAGAGAGAGAGAGAGAGATGCACATAGCAATTTTGAGTGATTTGTGTTCATGCTCTCATTAATAAATGCATTTTTTGATTTAAAAAGTAAACATATATTGTTGTTAATGGTCCTTTCTAAGGCTACTACATGAATGAAATAGAGAATAAAACATTTCTGAAGAAGTTTTAGGTGTGGAAAAACCAATGCTGCTGCCTCCCCTGGTGCTACCTGGCTGCAAGCTATTTATGCAGAGGTGTTGGTCAGACTTGCAAAACATAGCAGAACAATGTTTGTCCATATGTGGTGAAATAAGACCCAATAACAACATGTTGAAATGACATGGAGAATGATCTGTGATTTGGATGAATCAGGACATGATGCAGTAGTTATACATCAAAGTCCTAGAGCAGAGGAAATGACAGCGAAAAACAAGGACAGACAGAGATAGACAGATGGAGGAATGAAAATGTGTCTGTGTGACAGACACAAGGAAAGAAAACAGAGCAATTGATTTTTCTCCAAATATAGAAGCCATCAACCTGAGATTCTTTCACCCTTTGAACCAGAAGGACCTGCAGAATATGGGAATATATCAGTTGTACATGTGTGACAAAAACATTACCCTGTCAGAACAGCATGAAATGACATGAGAGGAGGAATCTCTGTAAGAGGTAAACAAGTGGCTTAATACTAAAGCACATCAAATTAATAAACAATAAAAGACATTAAAATGATTTTTGAGCATTTATATGTCCAGGACTCATGTGTAAGAGGGAATGATTGTTGTAAGTGACATAATGGCAATGTAACTGACAGTCAAAGTGGAGGAGCATGAACAGAAAATATTCAAAAACACAGCATCACATTTAATTAGCTGTCATTCAACAACGACACATCAAATCAAAAAGCAGTTTTAGATCAAAGTAGGGCAGATTCTGTATGCAGACCCATCATCGTCTCAGATGAGACTGATGACCATTGTGTCGTCTGTGAACTTCAGGAGTTTAACAGTGGGGTTCCCTGAGGTCCAGCCATTGGTGTAGAGGGAGAAGAGCAGCAGGGAGAGCACACATCCCTGGGGTGGCGTCTGTGCTGGTTGTGCGGGTGCTGGATGTGGTGTGGGGCAGACAGGCAGCACAGCAGTAAAACTAATTTATCAATTTTATTTTTTGAAAAAAGGTCACTTGCGCCAGGCCTGAGTAGCAGCAGCAGCAGCTGTAGTAGTCAGGGATGGACTTCCATAGGAGAGGTGGTTCTGTCTTGGAACTAAAAGCGGTACTTATGAAATTTGGTTTTGTCCATGATCTGAAAAGTTTGGGAACCTCTGGTCTAGCAGAATAAGCAAAACAATATGTTTTCTTTGTTAACATTCCTTCCCTCTTGCCTCTGCTTATTCCCCAGAGGACACAGGTTCAGGCAAGGCATGGTTAAATAGTGAGAGGATTTGTACATGTGTATAAACACACATGGAGATTGTGTGTGTGTCCTGCAGGGCTTTCTAATCTGTATTTTATATGTGATTGCAGTAACTTGTGTGTGGTATGTTGCCACCTTAATCCATAATAATAGTCCACAACACTAATTATGAGTGTGTGTATGTGTGTGCAGGTTGATCAGATGAATAAGATTGTGGAGGTTCTGGGGGTCCCACCCAGTCACATGCTAGATGCAGCTCCTAAAGCCAGAAAGTATTTTGACAAGCTTTCAGATGGTCTGTGGACAGTGAAGAAGAACAAGGACATCAAGAAGGTATTTTATTTTAATACAATTTACATTTTTCATTAAAAGGTCAGCTTTCACTTTTAGTCCTCTAACTCATGGGGAGACATGAAATATCCAGTATGATTTTTCTAGATCTTGCAGTAAAACATATGTATAAAAAATATACAGCCTTAATTTGTGTTAGAAAGAGTCAGTGGCTGCTTGCAAACAATGGAAATTACTGGGAACTCCAGCTGAAGCGCTTGCTCTACTGATATCTAAGATAACTACTATTTCAAGTAGGGATTCACCATCACTGAGATCAGTGATGAGTCAGATACTATCCTTTTCTGCTTGACTCATACTCATAAAATGCACCAATACCGCCTAATAGTGGTGGAAGTAGTAGTCAGATTGTTTACTTGAGTAAAAGTAGAAATGACACAGAGCAGAAATATTCTGTTACAAGTAGAAGTCCTGCATTCAAAATGTGCAAAAGTATTAGAATCAAAATATATTTAAAGCACCAAAAGTAATAGTATTCACTATGCAGAATTGAGAATCTTCCACTAGGGATTAATGAAGTCTTATGATTAGACTGCATTTTGTTTTCTTAATCTAATTGTGAAAAGTCACTAAAGTTACCAGATAAATGTAGTGCAGTAAAAAGTACAATATTTGCTTCTAAAATGTAGTAAACTCAAAGTATGAAGTAGCAGAAAATTAAAATATTCAAAATTGTATTTAAGTAGCTTGACCAAATGTACTTTGTTACTTTCCACTTCTGCCACTTAATGGCAACATTACATCAGCCTCACACAGGTTGAGGAGGTTGTTAGGTGGAGGTTGAGGAGGTTGTTAGGTGGAGGATGAGGATATTCAGCGGTTTGGAGATAAGTGAGATAAGTGACAAAGACAAAGTTAAAGCCTAATGCAGCTATTCTCTGTGCCCGTCAAGGGTGATAGGAAGGGAGTGGCACTCACAGACACACACAACAGAGCAGAGATGAGGTTGTATACTTGTGATGACAGTGTTCAATATGTGCAGCAAAATCCACCACTAATGGAGATAATGCAGTCGATTTGCCACACACCGTGGTCAATGCTTTACTGTCCCAACTTTTTTTGGAATGTGTTGCAGGCATCAGGATTGAAGTGTTTGTTGTGAACAAACAATCAAATTGATGAGGTATCACATCAAATAGTGTGCTGTCATTTCTTATCAATGTAATACAGGACACAGATTATTTACTAATCAGTATTTTCAGTTTTAAATTTGATTGTACATAACGTACCAACTTTTCGTGATTTGCGGTTGTAATTTAACGCCTGTTGTACAAGCAGAACAAACTTGCAGAAATCGGCAGACATCTTCACTCTGCTCACAGTCAGCTCATCTGGTCCCCTGTTCACCTACTAAACTGCTGCAGTCAGGTGAGATGCTGATTGCAAAAAAAAAAAAGGGTCAAGCCAGCTACTGTTTCACTTTTGTTGCACTTTGCATACAATTATGTTACAGGTACTTGGAGCAGCCAAACTGGATGTTTAAAGACTCTGGCTGAGGATTTATTAAACGAAGTGACTCTATAGATTTCTGTATTATGGAACAACATGGTTATTACCATATATAGAAAATCAATTTGTTACTGACTTACTGAATTCAAATAGAGAGCTGTTCACCCATAGAATTCACCCATAAGTTTAATTTTACTACTAGAAAAATGGCAACAGTATTTCCTACTGCTCTCCTCTGATTGTTGCACAACAGTATGCAGTTTTCCCTGTGTACACCTATTGCGTCTTTAAAAGCTGGATAAAATATGAGACAACAAAACAGTCTGCTTGGTTGTCAAAGAAAGAACTACCCCACCCCACCATACATATCAGCTATATTCGCACTACTACTCATACTAGATTTCTTACTCAGTGTGGAAAAAAGTGGCATTAGTACATCCAGTACATACAATGGGGCAAATAAGTATTTGATACACTGCCGATTTTTCAGTTTTTCCCACTTACAGAGAATGAACAGATCTGTAATTTTCATCGTAGGTACACCTCAACTGTGAGAGACAGAATTTACAAACAATTCCAGAAAATCACATTGTTAGATTTTTAAATAATTTATTTCCATTTTATTTCATGAAATAAGTATTTGATACAATAGGAAAATAGAACTTAATATTTGGTAACGAAACCTTTGTTTACAATTACAAAGGTCTGATGTTTCCTGTAGTTCTTGACCAGGTTTGCACACACTGCAGCAGGGATTTTGGCCCACTCCTCCATACAGGTCTTCTCCAGATCTTTCAGGTTTTGGGGCTGTCGCTGGGCAACACAGAGTTTCAGCTCCCTCCATAGATTTTCTATTGGGTTCAGGTCTGGAGACTGGCTAGGCCACTCCAGGACCTTGAAATGCTTCTTACAAAGCCACTCCTTAGTTCCCCTGGCTGTGTGTTTGGGGTCATTGTCATGTTGGAAGACCCAGCCACGACCCATCTTCAATGCTCTTACTGAGAGAAGGAGGTTGTTGTCCAAAATCTCGCGATACATGGTACCATCCATCCTCTCCTCAATACAGTGCAGTCGTCCTGTCCCCTTTGCAGAAAAGCACCCCCAAAGCATGATGTTTCCACCCCCATGCTTCACAGTTGCGATGGTGTTCTTGGGATTGTACTCTTCCTTCTTCTTCCTCCAAACACGGCGAGTGGAGTTTATACCAAAAAGTTCTATTTTGGTCTCATCTGACCACATGACCTTCTCCCATGCCTCCTCTGGATCATCCAGATGATCTTTGGCAAACTTTAGGCGGGTCCTGGACATGTGCTGGATTGAGCAGAGGGACTTTGCGTGCTGCAGGATTTTAAGGCATGACGGTGTAGTGTGTTACTAATGGTAACCATTGAGACTGTGGTCCCAGCTTTCTTCGGGTCATTGACCAGGTCCTCCCGTGTAGTTCTAGGCTGATTCCTCACCTGTCTCAGGATCATTGATACTCCACGAGGCGAGATCATGCATGGAGCCCCAGTCCGAGGGAGATTTGACAGTCATCTTGAGTTTCTTCCATTTTCTCATAATCACGCCAACAGTTGTTGCCTTCTCACCAAGCTGTTTGCCTGGTGTCCTGTAGCCCATTCCAGCCTTGTGCAGGTCTACAATTTTGTCCCTAGTGTCCTTAGACAGCTCTTTGGTCTTGCCCATAGTGGAGAAGTTGGAGTCTGAATTTTGTCCCTAGTGTCCTTAGACAGCTCTTTGGGCTACAACCAAGATGGTGGATTATTAGTACGTGAGTTGTTGTGAATTATAATTCACTTCCATTATATTTGTTGTGGTCAATGTTTCTGTGTCCAGTACTTTAAAACCTCAGCAACATGTTAAAAACAACAACAAAGAAAAACCTATATGTAGTTTTAAGAACTAATATGTGTATGTGACAGAGCAGTAAGCTAGTCCCTTAGTGTGAGTTAAAGTGTTAGTGTGAGTCCTGAAATCATATTTTTGGTATCAAAATATTTGGATGTGTGTTTTTCAGGAGTATAAACCCCCAGCCACACGCCGTCTTCATGAGATTTTGGGTGTAGAGACTGGGGGCCCAGGGGGTAGGAGAGCAGGGGAGCCAGGACACGCCCCCTGCGACTACCTGAAATTTAAAGGTAAACCAACACATTGTATTGATTTGCAAAGCTAGTCACTGTATTGATTGATCAAAAATTGATATTTACCAGAGATAGAAATCAGTACAAATACAGCCAATATGGCAGTGTTAAACTAAAAAAATGTTAAAAATTAAAAATGAAACTTAAAAGTCTCCTGAGTATCTGGATATACAGTACCTCATGGACATTACAAACATTGAGAAGTGAACTCAGCGTCAGTAGTATGCATTACAGAAAATTTATCAGCCTCCATGTGTACCATTTGTAGTGGATACAAAAAGAAAATGTAAAAACTGTAAAATTCCCTTCAACCATTCCCTTCAGTTATTCATTTAAAATATTGTAAATCCACTAGGAAACGTTGTGGAGGACCAACGTGTACTGTAATGACTCACATGGTGAACTCATTATAAACTACATTTTTGTGAGCTCAATGGTCTTGTAAAAGAAAAAAGATGGACTGTTTGGAGAAGTATTGTCCAAAAAGTATTAAGTATTGTTCCACTGTGAGTTGCAGAATGAGTAGCTCTACAAGATGGTGTTTACACAGAAGTATACATCTTCTTAAGAAGCAGAATATTTCAAAGTTTTAAAGAAGTTCAAGATATGTGTTGAAAAGTACCAGATTAAGTCTAAGCTAAAATTGGTCAAACACATTATTATTTTGCATCTTTGCAAGCAATGTTCACATAACATACAGTAACTTGGAAGTTGCAATAAATAGTACCAGATGCTTGAGGTGAGGCAGAACTGCAAAAAACTGAACAAAACAAAAAGAACAAGAAATCAAAATTCATAGGGGTATAGGTTCATACCCCTGGACTCAGCCACCAGCAGTGTGGCATCTACAAATATTATCATCATCATCATAGTCACATTTGTTTTCTTCCAGACTTGATCCTGCGCATGCTGGACTATGACCCTAAAAGTCGTATCACGCCATTTTACGCCCTGCAGCACAATTTTTTCAAGAAGACAACAGATGAAGGAACCAACACCAGTTCATCTACATCCACCTCTCCTGCCATGGACCACTCCCATTCAACCTCCACTACTAGCTCTGTTTCTAGCTCTGGTAATGTACACACATCTGCTTCCACACATTCTGGGCTCCATTTTCCTGCCACCACAATTCCTGTGAAGCTTCAAACACAGTGGTTGTACTGTTTTCTTTGGGTGCATTTTTATTCATTAATTAATTAA
>NW_018128125.1:388594-389852 GCF_001952655.1 Monopterus albus
CCTTAAACCCTCAGATGTTACTGTACTGAGAAACTTTTATAAACCAGTATACTCTGGCCCTTTGAGGAAGTGTTAAATTTTGTCTGAAATAATCAATGAACGCTGTGTCACTGGCCACTTAAGACCATATTTGTTTTGCACAGTATTTAGTTGATATAAGATGTTATTAAGGATACAATATTTAAGGAATAGTGTATATTATGTAACAAGTAAACAGTTGGATATTTTTAGATAAACCTTTTTCTGATGTAACTATCTAAAAACATTTTATCAGTTTAATCTTGGCCTTGTCTCAACCCTGTAAACTGTTACACAACCTCACACACTCACTAAGACTTAGGCAATCACACTCACCGGGAATTGGGTAACCAAACACTGAGAACTGTGTGCCTTAACCATTACCACTTAAAAGTGCAAACTCATAGGAATGTCAAAAACATCAAACTTGACTCAATAACCACAGAGTATTAAACCTTTTCAGGAATTTTATATAGAAGCTTAACAGAGCTACAGCAAAGCAACAAGCAATAAAATATAAACCTTAAAATAATCAATAATTGTCTTGATTTTCTTACAGTCTAAATAAATCAACAAATGCTATCTCTAAACATCACTCTAAAATATTGTACTGGTTAAAATTATTATGGTTGAGCTAAGCTCTTGATCTGAACAACAAAGATTTTTCTCATGCAATCTGGCTCTCAGCTGGCTCTGGGTAGGGCGGTGGCAGATTGGGCAATCGTTTGTTCCCCTTTTTTCCCTTTTGGCCATGATTCAAGCCTTCACAAGGAAAAATGATCTATAGACAAAACTATCAAAGATCATCCAGTTCAAATCAAAATCAAATCAAATCAAATTTTATTTGTATAGCGCCAAATCACAACAAAAGTCATCTCAGGACACTTTACAAAGTAAGGTCTAGACCTTACTGTTATCACTATTATTACATAGGGAAAACCCAACAAATCCCCCTTGAGCAAGCACTTGGCGACAGTGGGGAGGAAAAACTCCCTTTAACAGAAGAAGCCTCCAACAGACCCCGGCTCTTGGTGGGTGGCCTTCTGCCTTGACCGGTTGGGGTGAGTGGATAGAGGAGAGACAAAAGAAGAAAAGCAACAAACAATCAAACACTGATCTGGTCAATGTGGATGTTGACTGCTTGTCAGAGATGTAGAGCTCCACCGGGCCAGGGCAACCTGCAGAAAGGTAAAGGGAGAGAGAGAGGACACACTACAGAAGAGAGGAGACACAAAGTTAG
>NW_018128125.1:392113-395382 GCF_001952655.1 Monopterus albus
AGAGTAGGAGGGGAGGGGAAAGAAACTCAGAGCATCATGGGGCCCCCAGCAGCCTAGGCCTATAGCAGCATAACTAAGGGAGGGCTCAGGGTCACCTGATCCAGCCCTAACTATAAGCTTTATCAAAAAGGAACGTCTTAAGTCTAATCTTAAAGGTAGAGAGGGTGTCCGCCTCCCGAACTGAGACTGGGAGTTGGTTCCATAGGAGAGGAGCTTGATAGCTAAAGGCTCTGCCTCCCATTCTGCTTCTGTGGACTCTAGGAACCACAAGTAAACCTGCACTCTGAGAGCGAAGTGCTCTGTTAGGATGATAAGGCTCTACGAGGTCTTTAAGATACGATGGAGCCTTGTCATTAAGGGCTTTGTATGTTAGGAGAAGGATTTTAAATTCTATTCTGAATTTTACAGGGAGCCAGTGGAGAGAAGCTAATATGGGAGAGATATGATCTCTCTTGCTAGTTCCTGTCAGTACTCTGGCTGCAGCATTTTGGATTAACTGGAGGCTTTTTAGGGAATTATTGGGACATCCTGATAGTAAAGAGTTACAGTAGTCCAGCCTGGAAGTAACAAATGCATGGACCAGTTTTTCAGCATCACTTTGAGACAGGATGCTCCTGATTTTTGCAATATTGCGCAGGTGAAAGAAGGCAGATCTAGAGACTTGGTTTATGTGTGATTTAAAGGACATATTCTGATCAAAGATGACTCCAAGGTTCCTCACAGTAGTACTGGAGGCAAGAGCTATGTCATCTAAAGTAACTATATGATTAGACAGCAGATTTCTAAGGTTTTCAGGCCCAAGCACAATAACTTCAGTTTTGTCAGAGTTTAGAAGTAAGAAGTTGCAGGTCATCCAGGCCTTTATGTCTTTAAGACATGCTTGAAGTTTGACCAGCTGACCTGATTCATTTGGCTTCATAGATAAATATAACTGAGTATCATCTGCATAGCAATGGAAATTTATGTTGTGCTTCCTGATAATATTGCCTAAAGGGAGCATGTATAAAGTGAAGAGAATTGGACCTAACACAGAGCCCTGTGGAATGCCGTGACTAACTTCAGTTTGTGTGGAACATTCGTCATTAACATGAACAAATTGAAATCTTTCTGATAAATAAGATTTGAACCAACTTAGCGCAGTTCCTTTAATCCCAATAACATGTTCAAGTCTCTGTAGTAAGATGCTGTGATCAATGGTGTCAAAAGCAGCACTGAGATCTAAGAGGACAAGTATGGAGACAAGTCCTTTGTCCGAGGCTAGGAGAAGATCATTGGTGACTTTCACCAGTGCGGTTTCTGTACTATGATGGACTCTAAATCCTGACTGAAAATCCTCAAACAAATCATTCTTGTGCAAGTGGTCACATAACTGCTTTGCTACAGCTTTTTCAAGGATTTTGGAAATAAATGGGCGATTGGATATTGGTCTATAATTAGCTAGGACACCTGGGTCAAGAGTAGGCTTTTTGAGTAGAGGTTTAATTACTGCAAGTTTAAAAGCCTGTGGAACATAACCTGTTAATAGAGAGAGGTTAATCAGATCTAGTATGGATGTGTTGATTAGGGGCAAGCCGTCTTTGAGCAGCCTGGTCGGGATGGGGTCCAGGAGACATGTTGATGATTTAGATGAAGCAATTGTTGAGGTCAACTCAGAGAGATCTATAGGGGAGAAGTAGTCCAAGTATAAATGAGGTCTTACAGATGTTTCTAAAGCCATTGTAGTAGATGGCACATCCATGAGAGCTGTGGGAATGGTCCGAGCAATTTTTTCTCTAATAGTTGTGATTTTATTTGTAAAGAAGCTCATGAAGTCATTGCTGCTGAGATCTAAGGGAATGTTAAGCTCAACAGCACTGTGGCTCTTTGTCAGCCTGGCTACAGTGCTGAAAAGAAACCTGGGGTTGTTCCTATTTTCCTCAATCAGTGATGAATAAAATGCGGTTTTGGCACTACAAAGGGCTTTCTTATATGTTATTAAACTATCTTTCCAGGCTATGAAAAACTCTTCTGACTTAGTGGAGTGCCACCTCCTTTCCATTTTTTGTGATGCCTGCTTTAGGGAGCGGAGCTGTGAGCTGTACCACTGGGCTATCCTCCTCTGTTTCACTGCCTTCTTTTTCAGAGGGGCAACGGTATCAAGTGTATTACGCAGGAAGGCTGCAGTACTATCAACAAGATTATTGACTTGTGTGGGAGTAAGGTTAAGGTGGCCTCCTTCTACTGTGTTGGCAAACGGCACTGAGGTAGATAAAGATGGAATTATTTCCTTAAACTTGGTAACAGCATTGTCAGATAGACATCTACTGTAGTGGAATTGTTTCCCACATGGAGTATAATCCATTAATGTAAATTCAAATGTTATTTAAAAATGGTCAGACAGAAGAGGGTTTTGAGGAAAGAATATTAAGTGTTCAGTTTCGATGCCATATGTCAGAACGAGATCAAGAGTGTGATTACAACAGTGAGTGGGTTTATTTACAATTTGAGAGAAGCCAACTGAGTCTAATAATGAACAGTATGAATTGTTGAGGCTGTCATTTTTGGCATCTACATGAATATTAAAGTTGCCTACTATGATTATTTTATCTGTCAGACAGAAATCAGACAGAAAGTCTGAGAATTCACTTAAAAACTCTGAATAAGGAATTTCAGTGAGAAAACAGTGAAGCTGGACAGGATATGGACAGAAAATGAAAAGGAGAATAGAGTGGGCAGGAGAGACCAAGCAGGACAAAGACACAGAGGGGATGAGGAAATCAAAGAAGAAAAAGTGTGTGGGTTATAGATTAGAATAACCAACCAGAAAGAGGGATGGAAGCAGGGAAAGATGAAGAGACGGTATATTTTTATTTTCTGTAGCCTAAATGTACAAGTTTCAGTGTGGCGGAATAGCATTTCACTCAATAAAATAATTTTGAAGTCTGTTTTATATACGGGACATATAACAGTATACTCTACTGTATGTGCAAACCCCCAGATCGCGTAATGCCATGCCATCATGCCAAAACCTCTTGCCACCCCTTTGCCACCCTATGTAAAATTTTCTAGATCCACCACTGATAGTAAGCCTTCAAAATGACACCATCCAAATGATGAGTCATTATTATACTTCTTGATCTCTTTGTAATAAGCTGGGTTGAACACCAATTAAGACAAACATATTCAATTATATTTTTTCTTTGGCCCAAACACAAAGCAGAAATTTGAGATGTTACACCTGCCTAAGAAAACCCCCTGAAAATGCAAGCGTGATTCATCCTTGTACAATG
>NW_018128125.1:395396-399977 GCF_001952655.1 Monopterus albus
GGGGCACAGACTACCTTAGTTAACTAAGGCAATGAAATGAACGAAATGACATGAAATAAGATAAAGTGAATGCTGTTTACATAAAATATCAGTGCAGCCAACTTTTGTGTGAATTAAATTTTTTATTTTAACTGTTTACAGGTGGCTCCAGTGGTTCTTCCAATGACAACCGGAACTACCGCTACAGTAACCGCTACTACAACTCTGCTGTTACACATTCAGACTATGAAATGACAAGCCCTCAGGTACACACAAGCTTTAAAAATTATTTGTTTTTCAGAAGAAAAATGTTCAAGTAACTGGTGTTCTTCATAATTGAGTGAGGTGGGTATTTGTGCTTAGTATTTGCAACATCAAGTCGCACACACAGTGACTTGAGACTTGACATCTGGGACTCGTAAACAATTTTTATTTGACTTTGTATTTTTTTAGCACATTTAACATTAGGTAAAGATCTGACGAAGTGAAGTGAATTTTACCCATGCACGGCATGCCCTGCCACACTAAGCTGCAGCAACATCGTGGCCATGGCGAACATACCTTTTATCAGGCACCTCAAAGTGCACCTAGATAGGTTAGTCAGTCAGTCGGGTAATGTGAAAGACAACACATTAACATGTTTGCTAAGGACTGTTAGCAAACATGTTTTGCTAGCCAATGAGCTAGCCAATGTTGACTTGTTACCAGATTTGTGTAATGGTTCAATAACTTATTAGACTGGTGTTCTTTCAAATGTTTTGAAAAGATGACTGAGTGTCTGTTTCCTTGCCACATTTGTTCGCAGAGTGTTGGCTTTGCCATGACTAGAGAAATGGCTGGATAATCATTCACATTCTGCTGCCACCATCTGTTGGCTAATGTTAAACTAACGTTAATTATTAACATGGGTTACAGGCAGGTTACAGGTTTACTGTTGGCCATGTAATGTTACAGGCTTATTAGGTTACCATCACATTGGGTTTGAGAGGCTAGAGTGGCGCGTTAATTTACACTAGATTATAAGAGATCATTACAGTAATTGGAGACCCAATGTAATTATACATCATGGTTGTACTCTTAACTGTTACAGCTGTAACTGCATGGCTAATAGCATTAGCAATATTTTCATATTTTCCTGTTACCCCGAGTTGTCAAATTTTATATGTGCCATATACCATACACCTAACAACTAATCAATGCAGCATATTCTTTGAATTCCTTAGATACAGCAGTGCAGTATTTTGCACAATCTGGATGGCATACAGCAGATGATAGGGTGCTCAATGCAGCCACAAGGGATTTGAGACTTGACTTGTACTTGTGACCAGAGACTTGAGGCTTTATTTGGACTTGCACCTTGAAGACCTGAGACTTGACTTAGACTTGTGACCAGAGATTTGAGGCTTTATTTGGACTTGCACCATGAAGACCTGAGACTTGACTTGGCCTTGCAAAAGATGACTTGTGAACATCTCTGCTTTTTGCTGACTACAATATCTACAGTATAGTTAGCTCCATTGTTAGCGCTGTTATCTACTAGTTGGCATAAGGATAAGTTAGGATAAGGCCAGACAGTTTCTATACTAATAGTATTTTCATCACTTCCCATACAAAAACTAAAACCAACATTTGCCTCTACTCACTGTTAATGTCTGTCAAACTGACAGCCCTGGATTAGCTTATTGGTTTGTGCCACAGACCTCCATTGTTGTTACTTTCTGAAGGTCCAAGAACTATCAATTCCGCCTGCAGTGCGGAATGACAGTGCTACAGGTCACTGTACGCCAAATCAACCAGACACAAGTAGAGTTTCTTCCCTTGGGCCACCACTCTGATGAACACTTAACCCATGACTGTATCATACAACGACAACCCTCAGTGCAATACCTTGTATATATCAATCTAAAACCTCCATCTAAACTGTATGTATATATACAGTATTTCTATATTTATAAGTACTTTGTTTTTATTTTTCTATTGTATGTTCTTTTTTGTTCACTCAGTCTTATGTTGTTTACTTGTCTACTCGTTACTTTACTTTACTTTACTGAGAGTCACTGTACCGGAGTCCAATTCCTCGTGTTTTTGACACACCTCACCAGTAAAGCTGATTCTGATTCTGAAATACAGGGCTCTAAAGTGCGAGCATTTCACTCATGTATGCAAGTAAAAATCATAGTGTGCCAGTGTGAAACTGATTTGGGCACACTGATGCAACTGACTCCCAGTCCCTTAGGTTTTCAGTTTGTAAGGACCATTTTATCAGTAGGCCTACACAGAAAGACCAGTGAGTGAGATTAGTGGATTTGAAACTATGGTAGTGGTGTTTGAATAACAGCTTCTCCTGGTGTTTGACCTGAGGGCTCAGCACCTCCCCACACACAGGATGCAGCAGGCAGAGGCTGCAGAGGAGAGCATGACATAGGCTGAAGTGGAGCATTAATCGGAGTTAACAATCCTTTTGCTTGTTACTGTACGTGCAATAAAACCTCTGCAAGTAACAAAAGATGCACCTGTTAAACAAGCGTAAACTTACAGAAATGCAATCATTTCAGTTTTGCCTGGAGTCTGTCTTCCACTGCTGCTATGTTTCTACAGTGAGCATTTACCATGTGGCATTCTTACAACCTTGTTGCCAGCTGTTGTGCCTTTACATCAGCAGGATAATTTGTTTAATCTTTCCTGGGTTTCAAACCTGCTGTGGAAATGCACATTACAATGGGCTTGAGGACTTTTACCCCAGGAACAGTTCTTGGGCTTTAGTTCCTGTGAATAAAAAGTACCTGGGACCTTCTGGTGGAAATGTGGCTGTTGTAATATCTACTACAGTCATTCTGCTGTTCTCTGCTCCTAGCCAAGAAAAGAAAAGTTGTACCTTGTTGACATTTTATATCCTTGACTTATTATCTTTTAAATAAAATGTCAAATTTTATCCTCTCGTTCAGCTTAATTTTTCCACATTGTATCGAAAATGGTACCAGGGGTTGATATTTTTTGAGGTATTATATCAAAGTTAGAAATTCCAGTATCGTGACAACATGACCTGCATATTTTTTTTAAATGTTTCACCAAAAGTCTCTGAATATTTTTAACAAATAACAGGACCTGATGTTATGGAATGAGAAAACATGTCACCCAGTGCAGTGGTGTGTTTCACTCATGTCTGTGTCACAGACGAATAAGGTAATCCAGGACACTGAGAGACATTACCAGTGAGAGGCAAATCATTGTTTGTTTTAATATCTGTATGGGAAGTGTTGAAAATGCTGTTAATGTAGAAGATGCCCAACATTATCCTCTGGGTTACCTCCACAGTTAGCAGTCTGTTTTTGACCACCCATTTGCTGTGCCCCACAACCTACCCAATTTTCCAACATGGCTTTGGAACATGCACGTTTATTGCTGGGTTTATGCTGAGTCTATAAAAATCATAAACCAAAATTACATGTTTATGTACATAGTTATTATAATAGTATATTGAAAACCCTTATATGAATACTTTAGTATCCAAAAATTTGAGGTGAAATAGAAACAAAAACTGGATTGTTACAGCAATTTCTTTTTTTATTCAATTTGGATTTGTGTCCCATTTAATACAAATCTAATCTTGACAGTGAAATTGTAGTAAGCAATCTGCCTTATAAGTCACAATCAGGAGCACTGCCAACAACCTTATTATCGCCCTTCTGAGCAGTCTGCAAAGCTTAGAGACAACATTTGAGTTCTTTAAATTTCCTCCATCAGAGCTGTCAGTAAAACTGGACTCTGAATGTATCTCATCTGTGTGCTTACCTCTTCCCCCGCCAAGGCCCCCTCCCAGCAGCAGATGAGGATGTGGCCAGGCAGTGATGGTGGCGGTGGGTGTCAGGACCCAGCATACACTCAGTTGCTGCTCCACAAGCCAGCTGCCTCCCAGCAACACCAGCGCCACTTCCTGGATCCACCCCACCACCCTCACCCAACTTACTCCCACCATGGAAATGGGGGGCGTGGTCTGCGGCAGGGTGGACAGACGGGCATTGGTGGAGGGGGTGGTCAACAGGGATCCTCGCCCCAGATGAGTGACAGCATGGATGTGGGCGTGTCCCTAGGGCTGCACCACCTGGGGGCGGTGTCTTCCATGGAGGCTTCACAGTTTGGCTCTGCCTCGCTGCCCCTTGCTCTGCCAATCGGACTGTCTGCCTTCCGGACTAGGCCGGCTCCCACCGCCCCAGGGCCACAAGCCCCGCCCCCTGAGGACTACTACCCTGCCTCCAACAACAATAACCCTGCTGCGGGAGGCAGAGGGAGGCCGGACTCAGACGAGGGTCCAGCCACCTCTTGATAAAACCTGAACCATGCCCTAAAGCCATACAATTTTAACTCTAACGACTACAACCACAGACATACAGCCAGAGTTCAGAGACAAAAAGCTGAACTTTGTGCTGAAGAAGACAGTTTGTACTGCATGAGAGGAGGAGGAGGAAGGAGGAGGATGGTGGGAAAACTCTTTTTATCCTGTTTTAGTTTGTCTTATGTTGCAACTGTAATTTGAAAAGAATGATTGTGACAGGTTTGTTTTTATTAATATTATTGTTGTTTAATGTTATTTGATTTTTCTTG
>NW_018128125.1:400128-412300 GCF_001952655.1 Monopterus albus
ATATATACATACACACACACACACACACACACATATATATATACACATATATTAGAGCTGTCAAAGTTAATGCAAATTCCTTTTAAAGCCACTAATGATTTTTGGTGCACAATAAACGCACGCCTAGCCTGTAGTTTGGAAAATCAGGAAACGATGCAACAACAGCAGAAATTGATAAAGTCTTCTGAATGGCAAGTTCAGCTTTAAAGTCCTGCCAGATGTTCTCTTGACAAGAGCAAAGTTATTTGCATTTACTGTCGATGTGAACTGAGTTACCACCAGAGTACGTCTAGTCTCAAATACCACCTGCTGGCCAAGCACACGGCTGATGCAGAGAGCCTCCTTCCCCTTGTGAAAGACCAACCACGCTGGATAGTTTGCAACAGAGATGCTTGGAAAACTCTACAAGCACCAATCTTTCAAGTGTAATATCTAGATGGTTGGCTACAGCTTGTAGGCCTATCAACATTGTGGACGACAAGGGTCTGTTTGATATAATTCACATTACATCCAACAACTGCGCGTATGAATTGCCTTTGAGAGCCACCACTGTACCCAAGACACACAACTTGTATGAAGACAAGAAAGCTAAAGTGGAGGAGGTGCCGGGACAGAAAAACATGGTTGCACTCACCGGAGAGTACTGGACTTCTCTCAGTAATCACAGTTACCTCTAGGTCACTTTAAGGTTCATTCAGAGCCAGTGGTGGAAGAAGTACTCTGATCCAGCAATACAACTGTCTAATAATAGTATGTTACATGTTACAGCTGGTAAAGGGGAAGATAGTTTTAACTAGCTTATATGCATTTCATTTGAATTACTGCTGGGTAGCTTGTGAATTCTCCACCATAGATCAGTGAGGTCTAATAATTACAATAGGTTTCTTTTGTATTAATCTGGTTATGAAAAGTAACTAGAAACTAAAGTTATAAAATAAATGTATGAGTACAAATAAATGAGTAAAAAGTACAATACTTGTCTCTGCAAAATGTAATGAAGTCAAAGTATGAAGTAACAGAAAATGAAAATACTGAACTACAGGTACCTCAAAATGGTACTTAAGTACAATACTTGAGTAAATGCACTTAGTTATTTTTCACTGCTTTTGCACAGATTAAAAAATGTGTGATTAATTTGAGATTAATTGTGAGTTAACAATGGACAATCATGATCAATCACAAGTATTTTAATCGAATGACAGCACTAATATATATATATAAAAATATAGACAAAGACATAAGCTGGTTTCAAAAGAAGAAAACACTAACATACACTCACCAGCCACTTTATTAGGTACACTTGTACAATTGTATGCACTTTAATGCAACACTTCTCCTCAACATTTGTGTTTATGAAGCTCAAAATGTTTCAGAGGTGTTCCTAATATTCTGACCCTCTCATGTATGTACCTGGGGAGGACAAAAATATTGACACCTCTGAATACTGTATAATGTAGTCCAGTACAATGCTGCCTTCAACCATGACCTCAATAATAAACATATAGTTGAATTTATACATTTATGATAGTTGATTAAAAAACTGAAACATTCTGAGCTTCATAAACACAAATGTTAAGGCAGAAGTGTTGCACTGAAATGCATATAATTGTACAGGTGTACCCAATAAAGTGGCCCGTGAGTGTATGTGCGACTCCGAACTCGTGGATTCTCTTCCCTGTCATTTTCTTTGAGTTTGTGGTCTCCCTCTGTCGCTCCCCACCTGGCTGTGATAGAGTATGGACAGAGGAAGGGAGGTGTAGGAGAAGGTGGCAGGACACTAAAGCCTTCCTGGCACTCTCAAGGCTCTCCTCTTCCTCCTCATCCTCCCCCTCTCCTTGCTGTCTTCTTCCTCTCCTCCTCCTGTTGTGTCTTTCCTCCAGACAGCTCCTCTTCTCTGTGCTGCTAATCACCATGTCAACTGGTCCGGATTGCTGCTAAAGATCCAACACAGATCAATTAAAGAAATAAAAAGAAATAGAAATTTAAAAAAACTTTTTAACCCTTCTGCTTAAGAAAACAGATAAAGTAAGATCCACTGCATCTCAATGTATTTATTACTATTTAACAAGAAAAACAAAATGAAAATAACCTTTTTTTTCTGCTCTTTGTTTGGTTGCCTTCTTTCTGCAGGTGAGCTCTGATTGGCTATTGTAATAGTGACAGTAACTGGTGACATGGGAATGCCACCAGTGGCAGGGGCTGGGTGGAGGGAGGGGGTTGGGGCAAAATAAAGTTGGATATATAATAAGAATAAAGAGTATACTTTTGCACACCAAAGTCAAACAAACATCAGATCTCCACTTTGTTGCTTTGGCCATGAAACGGATCATGCATTTCCCAAATACTGAGCGACTCATGAAGCATGTCATGTTTTTGGCAGGAGCCACTGACCTGACAATTCTTACTTGTTTTAAAGAAAAGAAGAAGAAGAAGTATGATAAATTGTAAACATTCCATGTTTATAATCTTTTGGCTGTACTTGAAAGCCACAGATTTGTTTTTTGTTTGGGTGACAGGGACAGGAACTCACTGTGTGGTAGATTGCATCAATACAGTACATCATTAGAGAGATCTTGTCAACGCCCTCCTGGTTGGTAAGTAAGAGAAAGGTTTGCTAACAGGGACAACCAGAGACGATCACTGGGGTAACAGGGATAAACGGTAACCTATGTGACGGTTCAGAGAATCACATAAAACCCTGTATACAGCCCAGATCTGATCACTGGAAATACCAACATTGCTACAGAATCCTGACTGACAAACTTACCGAGTTTACAATAACATAATGAACAACAATAGTTACCTTTTATAGGTAAATAGAATCACTTTGTTGTTCTAGGCCTTCCGTGTGTTTTTAAACATAAGTTGAGGGTTAGTTTACCAAAAATAATTACTGCATCAGTAAATGGTGATTATAGCTGCTTTTTAATTGCACAAAGATTCCTGAGAATTTTTATAGTTTTATTCCTTCACTGCAGCTCAAAATAACACAAGGAGACACTGATGATAGAAATCATCCACACACTTTTAATTACCTACTTGTACATCATAAACACATCATTTTAGTCAGACATTATCAGGTATTAGCTCCTTTCTTTCTGTATTTATTAATGTTTGAGTCTAAAACAAAAAGTAAAAATACTCTATTAAACTGAAATTGTTTAAAATACATATTTAAAAAGACATGAAGGCAATAGTAATTCCCCTTTATTTAGCATCAGCCATTGGCAAATCATGATACAATTGGTCCAGGTAGGAGAAAAAAACATAAATAAGATGAACAAAGACATTGTTTTGTATCTCTTTATGATCATTTTGTGATCTTTTTCCGGTTGCTTGGTGTGTCTCATTGTGGTTGTTTGATTGAACGGACCAGAGGCTCTGACCTGTGGGTCCACAGGCCCACTGACCCCTTGGGACCCTGTGCATGTGCCTTGTAGGCCCATTCAGTAATCCATCCATGGCCGAGGCCTTGCCTTTACAGGGGTGGCCAATTCCAGTCCTCGAGGGCCGCTGTCCTGCTTGTTTTCCAACTATCCCTGCCTGACCTGCTGCTGATTACCTGGCTCAGGTGTGTTCAGCCAGTCAGAAGCTGGAAGATACCATCTTAGATATCATCTAAGATGCAGATCTTAGATATCATCTAGATATCAGCAGCAGGTCAGGCAAGGATAGTTGGAAAACAAGCAGGACAGCGGCCCTTGAGGACTGGAATTGGCGACACCTGCTTTAATATCTGGTACCTTTTTATCTCATTGAAAATCGCTTTATACCTGAACAACTGTTTGCTAGAGAATCACTGTTTAATCTAGAGTTATATTACTCATGGCCCTGCAAACCCTTTTCACATGACAGACAACTTCTGGTGCTCCTCTCATTGGGGTATTCTCACTTCCACTGGTAAAGGTAATCATTGAGTTCATACAGCCTAAAGCAGCTGCCACAGACATGAATGGATGATGTTTAACGGCTTGTGAATATTTTTCACTGTGTTACTGATCAGACCTCTCCTTTAAGAGCTTATGGTTAACTTGTTTGTCCCATGGGCAGTACAGCTCTCTATTTTGGGGAAGCAGTCAGTGCAATAATGTACATGCTACTATGGGTGGAAAAAGTTACAGTTGTTAGTTAATACAAGCATCTAGATAAGCTTGCAGTGCAGTATACAATGCATAAGAGGCCAATATTTGCTGAGACAAGGTAGAATAAAGTCTCTGTTCGAGCAAAGTTATCTCCGTCTCCCTCTTCCCTTCGCCAACATACCAGGGTTGCTGCTGATAATACACAATTAAATGTGCCAAAGAATGAGAGAACATTCCAGCAGAAGCTCAGTAAATGGGGGGCGACAGTGGTGCGGTGGGTAGAGCAGTCATCTCCCAACCAGAAGGTTGAAGGTTCAAATCTCAGTGCCTGCAGTCCACATGTCAAAGTGTTGTTGTACCCGGTACTTTTTACCATACTGACTCTGAGAGACGAGGCAGTCCAAGTAACTACAAAACTGTGCTAATTTATTCCATGAATACAGGTAAAAATTAACATTACACGCTCAGGCATCTTGCACCTCCAACCAGATGAAAGATGAAAGACCCCGAACCCACCAGGCCTATACATTATATCCCCTCGGTTGGGCTAGCCCCATACTACACAGAAACGTCAACCGAGACGTCTCTCTTATCAGCCTTGCAGCTGGTCATAGCAGTAGTCAAAACATGAAGCAAATCAATGTGCGTGTGTGTGTCTGTTGATTAAGTGGTGTGTAGCTAAAAACATTTTCACAGACTTCTAGTAACATGTCGTGACTTAAACATAAGAACATATTATGGCTAAGGCTACAGTTATACACGTCATAATAATAATATTAAACACCCTGTCTGCTGACAGTCATCAACTTTTCTCTCTAGTTATCCTTGACCAGATGTACCCTGTAGAAACTCATAAGCATGATGGTTAGAGCCATCGGTTGAGTTGGCACCACAGATGGCTGCCATCGGCTCTCTACCGGAAACAAATTCCTTGTGTGCAACATACTTGGCCAATAAAGGTGATTATCCTTATCCTTAAATGATGTTTACTCATTATTTGGCCCAAAAGAGGGGGGTGTCAGGCCATGCTGTTTTAAATCTTCAGATCCCCACAATAAGCCAATAACCCACCATTTTCCAGACCTAACCTACCCTTAACACAAAGCATCCCTGAACCCCTTCCTCACACACAGCGTCTGCATTGTATTTGCTCAGGTTGAGCAGTGTCTGGCCCAACTGGCTTGTAATGGCAGTCGCCTCTGAGAGCCAGGTCCACTCAGTTGTTCAACCACTGACACTGTTCTACCAAGTTTGTCCACCACAAAAAAGACTTGCTATGAGCCAAGCATTAGCATAAACACCAGAGTGTCATGTTCCTGGTTGTATCTGCTCTGTATTTCTATGTCCAGCTGCTCTATGGGCTCAATTTCTAGGGCTGCAGACTGGTACACTCCTGCTCCTTCTCACCTGGCTGATTGGCAACAGCTGCGGCACATTACTAGTCATCACCAGCCATGCATATAATCAGTGTCTACCTAATGTTTCTTTGTCAGATTGTTTTTGTCTGTTGTTGCGCTCTGAGTGTTATCCTGTCAGAGAGACTTTCAGACCACTTACCTGTACCTGTACCTGTTCCTGTTCTCGGCGGTGCAGCAGCTGCTACCTGTTGTCTGCTTATTCTGTCCTTACCTGCCATCTGCTTGCCTAGCCTCCCTGGTATTAGTAGTATTGTCCCTGCATACGTGGTGCCTGCCTGCTGCTGCTACACCTTGTACTTGCCAAACTTGTTTTATCCCTTAAGCTAAGCTGAGATGACTTAGTCAGTGGCTGGATGGGAGACCTGTAGGAGAGTTAACGCTGCCATTTTAATCGATCTGCTCATCCACAGTTGTTTGCAGTGAAGAGACAACTGCAAAAGCCCCTGCCAGCCATTCTCAGCTGCATCTTCTGGTGACGTTACCATACTGCTGTGTGTGCCGTTCAGGCATACTCTCAATCAGTAAAGACTAGTGATGGCCATCTGACACCGAGGCGTCGATACATGATTTGAGCTCAGAGAGGGATCTTCTGCAAACCACTGCCTCGAGGCTTGTATCGTTGCTGAAAAGACACGTGACTGATGACGTCCGATGCAGAAACGGCTGGCCTGAGTGACTCCCGTGACCAGTGCAGACCGTCGACATGGTGTCACGACATGAGATCTCACTGCGCGAGTCAGCAGGTGCGTAGGGGTACTATAAAGCCACTCAAGATGATGTGCAACATGTGGGTTTGTCGGCGTAGTTGCTGTCGGTATGATCATTGCTGCTGGTTTTTATCAGAGAAGTTAAAAAAGATAATTCACAACCACAATATCCCAGTTAACTTTAAACCAGGGAACACCCTGCGGCAGAGACCGGTCCACCCGAAAGACAAAACACCCAGACATAAACAGAATGATGTGGTGTATGCAATTAAGTGTAGTCAGGAGTGTAATGACTTGTACATTGGTGAAACTAAGCAGCTGCTTCACAAACACATGGCCCAACACAGGAGGGCCAACTCCAGTCTATTTTTGTAAAAATAGAACACCCCTCACTAAATAGGGGTGGTGGACTAAGACACAACTTGTCTTCCATCTACAATCCTGTTTTGAGATCTCTGCCCAAACATGCCCACCAGGACAATAGGCGTCGGTCGACAGGGGAGGTTTCAAAGACAGGTAACGACTCTCACCAATACTGGGCTGCAATGACTCAGTCGTTAAGGGACATTGTTGGCTTCAAAGGACTGAAACATCACCGAGGGGGATAATTATCTCCGGCTCAACACCAGTCAGTCAGAACTGATGAAGCCTCTTGGATGAGAGGTGAAACGTCTTCAATCTAGAAATCTAAGTCCAGTTGATTTTTTTTTCTAAGGTTTTTTCAGTGTGAGTGAGATCATAATACAGAGGTCACACAGCTTCAATTTGGAGCTGCAGACTGTAAATGTAACAACTGAGGTCTTAGTCCAAACTTGACAAAGGCTATAGTTCTTTTTATTGAATGTTACCTATTGTGAATGTTGCTAAGTTATAATTTTCTGATTTATGCTAATGTGAGTGTTAGCTTTACTTAAGGGGTTACACTATTTAGCAAATAAGATCCCAGTGTCCTTTTAGCAATATCAACATGTTTGTAAGCTGAATGTCAAGCTTGAAGATGTTTTACAGCTGCAATCAGTAAACCAAAAACATCGGTGGTGTTGCTCTGCCCACAAACATGCTGTTGCTTGTGTAACATTATTTCTGGAGAGGATTTGTTTTTCAATTATGAAAGTACATCATAGAACTGCCCTCACCAAACTACACCATGTACTCTATATTTAAAAGGGTTGCCAGGATTATTAAAATTGGTATAAATCATAGGCTAATGTTTTGAATAGACGCTCTCCATGGCTCCTGCACACAATAATGCTAGCTATCAGTGTTCAATTCCCCAATGATCAATGATCTGAGGCAGTAACAAAAAGTATATTATGGTCAAGGGCGCCAGTTTGGTCTCAACATTGGTAGGGACACAATATCCTACCTCCACCCTCCATGCCAGCATTTGTATTTAGATCTGTATTTATTATTTGGTTCTCATTTCTGAGGGAAATTTTAAACATGAGTGAACAGGATCTTATGAGAACACCTTACTGTACTCTTTTTTTGGTGGAGTAATGTTATTTACAAAGGACATGGCATGAACAAAATGATATGTGCACTGTGGAGTGCAAGCAATAAAGAAAAGGTAATCTGAAGGACAAAATTTTTGCCCATGATTGAGGTGTGAACTTACAGCCCTGATAACATATTGTTGTCAGCTGACTGACAGCGGGACCCAAAGGCACAACTCAGTTTAGGAACGAGATATTTATTGAAAAGGAAAAAACAAACAGCTGATCGGATGCAAGGCAGGCCGACTAGACAAGGAAGAGGTGATGTGCTTGACTAGATGGCTGCTAGTGGTAGTAGAAGCAGGAGGTGGAGGACAGAGGACAATAGGACCCTGGGGATGCCAGAGGAGAAAGAAGAGGGACTGAGCAGGAGGACAGGAAGCGGAGTTGACAGCAGGAGATGTGGGCAGGAGCTTGGGAGTGTAGACACTGATTGGAGAGCTGTAGGGAGTGAACCAGGAAATTGTGGTGCTGACCAGAAACCTGAGAGACAAAATTGCAACCCAAAGAGCTGGCAGGGGCGAGGTAGGCTAGAAATGTTGTAGAGACTGGTGTTGAGCTGTGATGTGAAATGTGGAACCACCGGTAAGAGACGCAGTGTGTGGAGCCACAACACAGTTGAAGAAGGTGGCGTTGGCCAGGAGAACTGAAGACACCATGGCTCCACAGAGGGTAAGTCGTTGGATGGAGATGCAGGAGACTGGCTACAGGAAACAAAAACACAGGTATGCGATTCAGCAGATACAGGTACGAGCTTGAGGCAGGTCAAAGACTGGCTAAGGTTGGTCACAATTGTACAGCATCGGCAGCAGTACGAACTGACGCTGAGACAGCATCAGTGCTTCACTTAGGAGGGCTGAAGCTGATTGCTGACAGGTGTTCTCCATTGGTCTCATCATTGAAATAAGCTGTCAACATCAGAGGGAGGGGAGGCATCTGCCTGGACCACAACAGTACACCCCCTCTATTGGAGCCAACTGGCAACCCACCCGGCTTCTCTGGATGAGCCTCATGGAAGACCTGAACAAGGTCAGGATCCAGGATAAAGGAGCAGGGAACCCAGGATTGCTCCTCCGGCTTGTACCAGATACTGGAGGCTGCGCCCTCACCTGTGCACATCAAGGAGTTGTCAGATCGCATTGGCCAGGCCACCATTCATGTCACAAGCAGGAAGAGGGGAGTCGGCAGGAGGACACAGCAGACTGGAGACGAACAGCGTCACCTGGGAGACATGGAAGGTGGGATGAATCCAGAGGGTGCATGGAAGGCGGAGGTGTACGACCATAGTGCAGAATACCCGCTCAATCTCAAAGGGTCACAGGAAGCGAGGAGCCAGCTTGCAGGAAACCCCCTTGGGGAATATGGTCGGAGGGAAGCCAGACCCACTGACCCAGGGTGTGGGCAGGTGCCGGACGCTGGCGGCAGTTGGCTAGGCGGCGGTTGTATTCTGCAGTGCAACCAAGGGCCTGCTGGGTCCTCTTCCAAGCCTGGTGGCAGCGGCAAATGTGGGATTGGACCAAGGGGACACCGATGTTGGACTGTTCAGTTGCTTGGAGGGGAGGCTGGTAGCCGAAGCTACAAATGGGGAGATGGTCACTCCAGAAAGTAGGGTCCACGGTCATTACACACCGCAGGGCCTCCTCCATCTCCGAGTTGAGGGGCTCAACCTGCCCATTTGTCAGAGGATGGAACCTGGATGACAGACTGACTGAGGCCCCCAGAGTGGAGCAAAACACCTTTCACAGCTGTGATGTAAACTGGAGACCCCAGTCTGAGACCACGTCCAGGGGAATCCCATGACGGCAGAAATCGTGAGACACTAGCAGGTCGGCGGTCTCACAAGCTGACGGGAGTTTGGGGAGAGCCACAAAATGGGCCACCTTGAAAAAGTGGTCTATGATGATGAGGATGACTGTGCATCCTCAGGAAGGGGGCAAACCGGTGCTCAATTCCAAGGTGATGTGAGACCAAGGGTGACTGGGGATGGGTATAGGACGTAGGAGCCGTGCGGGAAGTTGGTGTTGGTCCTTAGCCTGGGCACAGATAGAGCAGGCTTGGACACACTCCCAGGTGTCTCAGTTCAGGGTGGGCCACCATAAGTGTCACCTAGGGAGGGAAATGGTGCGATGCATGCCAGGGTGGCAAGCAAAGTGGGAGGTGTGGATCCACTCAAGAACCTGGGCCCAGACCGAGTCAGGCATGAGCTGGTGACCCGGTGGTCTGCCCCTTGGGTCTGGTTCTGTCTCCTGCACCTCCCAAACCTTGTCCAGGATTTGCCAGTTGATGACTGCAACCGCACAGGAAGGTGGGAGGATGGTCTCTGGCTCCCTGTTCTTCTTGGTGTTATGGGAACTGGGATGGTAGGTGATTGTAAAACAAAACTGGCCAGAGAAGAGGGCCCACCAGGCCCGGCGGGGATTTAGCCTCTTGGCAGATTGGAGGTAAGCAAGATTTTTATGGCCAGTCCACACTAGGGGTGCTCAGCTCCCTCCAGTAGGTGCCGCCATTCTCCTAGCACCAGCTTTACTGCCAGGAGCTCCCTGTTCCCATCATAGTTGCGTTCAGTCAGATTAAGGCATCAGGAAGAAAAAAAGCGCAAGGATGGAGGACACCATCCTCTCTGGAGCACTGGGAAAGGATCGCGCCCACTTCCAGGTCAGGCATCCACTTAAACTATGAATTGCTATATGGGATCTGGTTGTATGAAGACTGGGGTGGTGGTAAAGCTGTTTTTTAGCAACTGGCAGGCGCATTCAGCCACCTCTGTCCAGGTGAACCGCATGATTGGGGACTTTGTGAGGGGTGCCACTGTCATACTGTAATGCCAAATATACCTATGATAGAAGTTAGCAAAGCCTAAAACACACTGCAGGTCCTTACAAGAGGAGGGAGTAGGCCACTCGGCTATGGCGCATACCTTCTCTGGGTCTGCTCTCAGTCTCCCACTCTCGATTATATAACCCAGAATACTAACGGAGCTGGCATGGAACATACACTTCTCTGCCTTGATGTACCCCGGTAATCAATGTACAGGTGCAAATTACCATTTTTCTTACTAACAAAGAAAAACTCCGCCCCTAGTGGTGAGGAGGACAGCCAGATGAGGTTGGCACGAAGCACATCATTGATGTACTGCTCCATAGCCTCCCTCTCTGGTCAAGACAAGCTGTAGAGCTTACTGGTCGGGAGTGCGCCCTGGGAAGAAGGTTTATGGAGCAGTCATAGGGTCTATGAGGTGGGAGAGACAAAGCAAGATCCTTACGAAAAACCTCACTTAAATCATGGTAACCCTCTGGGACAGAGATGAGGTCCAGGGGTTCAGAATCTGTCTTCCCGGAATTCCCCGCCTGGAGAGGAAGGGCAGACCAGAGACAGTGAACCGCACATTGCTCAGTCCACTTGAGGATAGTACCCAATGCCCAATCTATAGGAGGGGAATTTTGAGTATAGCCCAGAACCAGTGGAGATAGAGGAAAGAGGATAATATTGAATTAATTATTTCTTGGTGGCTACTTGAGGTGATAAGTGAAACAGGTTGGGTATGATGGGCCACCTGGGCCAGAACCCTCCCATCCAGACCAGAGGTTGTTCTAAGTGTTCTGTTGCGAGGTTGCGTTGTCATGCCAACTCCCAGTCGATAAGACTGTCGTCCACTCCAGAGTCCATCAAGGCCTGTAAGGCAATGGAATCGTTGCCAAAACAGAGTGTTACCAGGAAGTGTAAACATGGCATTTTCTCAGGCACCTGGCAGCGGCCCACCAATTGACCCAAAACTATTGGTGGCCTCCAAATTTAAAAGGCCATACCAGGGAAACAGCAATACGAAGGCCAGGTTGGCCAGGTTGGAACACTGGAGAAGAAACCCCCGGCACTTACTCAGCTAACTGTGAAATTGCTTGGGGTCCGGAATGTTCAACTCACTGAGCAGGGCCGTGGTGGACAAGGATGATTGGACTAATCAGTTCACCTGATCAGAGAGCTGGGTAATATGTTGGGTGTGTGTATGGGCAGACTCCACCCTGAAACGCTGTGCCTGCTCCATCCACCCAAGTCGGGCCTCTACATCAAGTAAAACTGAAAGGGTGGATGGCTGTCCCGGACCTAGTGCACTGGGTCCATATGGTCAGTTTGTTCTGTTAATGGGAGACTAACAGAGGGACCCAGTTTGAAGTTAAAGCATTCATGTAGAAAATGATATCATTCATTAGCATGCTTTTGCTAGTTAAAATAAAATTGTGGTTATTCTGAGAGGCAGGTTTTCCCTGCACCTTCACTCGGTCAATCTTTCTTTCTAATTACACTATAAAACAAAAATGCCTTAAAACATCACTAATTAGTCCTTAATTTAACCCTGAAAGTAGACAAAAAAGACTTAATTAAGGTGTTAGTTACATATGTCTAGTGTTAGGTATTTTTAGTCAGATAGATATTGGATAGATAATTTATCAATTAGAAATGGTTAGTGGGGA
>NW_018128125.1:413662-415224 GCF_001952655.1 Monopterus albus
CGGGGTCCAGCACATACAACACAGGAGGCATTAACTGATGCCTCCTCTGCCGCATTTCGAACCCAGTCAAGCCAAAAATTCTTCTGTGTAAACCCTGTTTCTATCTCCAATTTTCTTTGCAGATTGGTAGGCGGAGGAGTGTGACGTGAATCAGATTTCAGAGTGCCATCACGGGTATATACACCATATGGATTATGATCCTGAGTGGAATTTGTTCTTACAATTAGTCTGAATCTCCCTAAAGGATCAGCACCTGAAACCTGAGCCCCCAGGAGGAACACATTATCACTGTCAGTTAGACCGGGGTCTTGAAGTGTTATGAACAAAGGAACACATTTGCCAGTTCTACAATTTCCTGGGGCTTCACCTTTAATCATAGAGAGCCGATCCAACAAAGTCTTTCCCTTACTTTTGTGTCTCAGAGCCTGAGGTGGTCGGTAACCCCAGGATGTGGGACCGGTGTTCCAGCCCACATCCCCCCCATTCACAAGGATTAAACCCAAGTCTCGACCGCTGGTCAAAGTGAAGCTCAGGGACTATACAGATGTACTGTTCAGAGTGCCTCAAACTGACTATGGGCCACCCAGAACAGTCAAAAATGTCACAAGCATCAATTTCCAGAGTAGATGTTTTACCTAAATCAAAAACCAATTTGGGAATAGTCAGATCAATTACTCTTTTGTTACGGTGTGTGTGGGATTTATATCCCCACCACAGGAGGGGTACCACAATGACCACTGCAATGAGGCCAGAAACACAGAGAGCTATGCCAGGACGACCATTTAAAAAATGTGAAGTGGGCATCTTGTTAACTGTCCCTAGCAATATATGTTCCCTAGAAACTGTCACACTAAATTTAGTCCTCTTTTGACTGTGGCTCAAGCTATTTGGATGCCAAATCAGCCCTGACCTGGCTTACTGTACGAACAGTGGGATCCTCTGCTAGTGTGCAGTGTGTTTTATGGATCCAGTTACTTAACTTGTTATCAGTGAGCCACAGTTTAACACAATGTGTGGTGCTTTCTGCTACCTTGTAGGGTCCTTGCCACCGCGGTTCATGCCAGTGTAGTTTATGCACCTTCCTCTGGCACTGAGGTCGGCTCCTCAGTTTGGTCTCTGCGCAGGATTTCAACCACCTGTTCAGAGAGACTCATCATGGCGCTGTTCAGCCGCCTGACATATTCACTTATGTCAGCATGCTGCAAAAGAAGAGGTGTTGAATCCCTAGGCATAACTGTTAAAGGACAGGGCATTTTTCTCCCTGTCAGGATTTCATGTGGGCTCACATTTAGTGATTTAGTTGGAGTGGACCTGAGGTTGAACAATACAATCGGTAGAGCTTCAACCCAGTTAAGTTTCTTGTCTGCGCAGACTTTTGCAAGGCCTTCTTTAATGGTTCTGTTTACTCTTTCAACCAGCCCTTGTGAGGCTGCATGATAAACAGCTCCAAACTTATGCTTGATCCCAAACATTTGCTCAACCATGCGTAAATCTTCATTCGAGAAGTGTGTACCATTATCAGATCTGATTATTTCTGGTATACCAAACCGAGGGATTAATTC
>NW_018128125.1:416103-416830 GCF_001952655.1 Monopterus albus
CATATCTCTGAGCTTCCAAAGCTCTGACCTCTTAGGTCTTCAGTACTACTTTGCGGTGAGCTTCCAAAGCTCCAACCCCGTAGGACTTCAATGTCCCTTATAGCTCCTTGAGCTAGCTGATAGCCGGCAACTGCCTTTGCAGCTAGGTCGGCTATATTATTACCTCTGCTCAGCTGAGTGTCTGTTTTTTGATGGCCTTTACACTTAATGATGGCCACCTGTTTGGGCAATTTCAAAACTTGTTCTAATTCGAGTAACTGTTGCAAGTGTTTTGCCGGACAGCCAGTTGAAGTCACAAATCCCTTTCTCCTCCAGTGACACAAGTCTACGTGTACCGCTTGTACAGCGTATGCAGAATCTACTGTCATCTCCTCTCTGAAACAGGACTGTATTTACAATGTTGTCCTTTTCATCAACATCTAGGTGGAAAGCTTGCGAGTAGTCAGGTGCATGTAAACTACATGTAAGCTTGTTTGATGTCCACAAAAGCCTTTTCTGCTTGTGTGGTCCACACCAAAGCGGAACCATAGTTCTTGTATCCTGCTTTTGTCAGCATGGCACGAAGGGGTGCCACCAGGTTGGCAAAATCAGGTACAAAATTCTTACTGTAGTTAATCAGTCCCAAAAATTTCATCATTTCTCTGACTGTGGTGGGCTTAGAATGACAGAGAATGTCTGTCTTCTGTGTCTCAGCTATGTGTAGGCCTGATGCTGACACCACACGGCC
>NW_018128125.1:417240-419098 GCF_001952655.1 Monopterus albus
CACGAGCTTAGTTACAGCTCTGAGATCATGAACCATCCTGTAATCGGGTTTTCCTGGCTTTGGTACAGGAAGTGTGGGCATGTCCCAAGGAGAGTGAGTAGGGTCAAAAACTCTAGCTTCCAAAAGTCCATGATAAAGCTACTGTTTAATAGTTTTTTAAAGCGATGAAAAAACAAGATGGTTTTAGCTAAGGAGGTAAGTGGATTATTGATTAATCCCAGGGTTGGGGTTTTGATCCCGGCCACCTTTTGCCCAAATGTTGAAGAGGCTTAAGCAGACCCTGAATTGTTAGTTGCTCCTGATTCTTCACCACCTTGCATGGCAGCACTACCTTAATTGGTGTGTGACAGTATGTGACTGTCGCTATATAAGAGAAGTCCATTTTTAGCAATATCGTTTTAGCCAGTTTCGTTTCAATGTGATTTGACAGATTTGGTCAGTGGATATGAAGAAAAAGTGCTGTAAGCTTGAATTTTATAACATCGGCTAATCTTGTTTCTCTTATGAAAAGTCAACGGACCACAGTCACAGGAGAATATACATAACAGAGCTCAATATCAAGGGTTGTCTGCTTCCGTTGCTGTTTTTATTATGGCCTCTCTATCCATGAAAAGAAACTGCTGTCTGACACATTAAACAATTTCTTGGTTCCAACACAATAAACCCTACTGCAGATACTTCTTTCTTTGCCAGCTTTAGTGTTCTGACAACTTCCTGTAGTGTAAAAAACAAAACAAAACAAAAAAAAAAACAAATGCCACAAATCTATTTGGGAATGTCACAACAGCACAAGTATAATTTTCTACAGACTGATCCTGTCTCTATTCACAAGACAGTCACCTATCTTGACACAGGCAGAGCAGTGACCCATAAGTACAGCTCAAACTTGGGACAGAAAATGATTTACTATCCACACTGAGTTCACCTAGCCTGGTTAATAGTCTCTGCAGACAGCTGTCAGGGAGGCAACACAGCTCATAAGTTATCAATGAACAAAATGTGTTGTATAGAAGTATTTATTGTATAGAAGTATTCAATGTACTATTTAGCAATATTGTTAGAAAAGCGTGCACTCAAGTCTCATACACACAAAGCCGATGAGGATTGGTATACCCACTTATATCAGATTTCCTAGAATATTTTATATAATAAATGCTGAGTTCTCCTTTCGCACCTACTGTAGTCAAAAATAAACGTCTGAAAGTGATCGTTGAGGCTGACTCATGCACACAGACAGAGCGCTGTCATCCACACACACACACACACACACACACACAGCAAATGTGTTTTACATCTTCGTTGCTCATGGACAGAATTGCATCATGTTCATATCCCCATCAAGCCTGCTGCTCAGCTGGAACTGAGCTCTGGGGGTTGCAGCTCTGTGAGGAGCAAGTTGCACAACACTGAAATAAATTATGTATGTATGTATATGTGCAGATGCATTTAGGCATGAGAAAGACTCAACAGCGCTACAAAAAAACACACCAACACTCTGAACCAGGCCTGGGTCCTCACCACTGTAATTATGCCACAGTTCACGCACCCTTAAGATATACTGACTTCCTGTCTCCCCTGTCTGCACGGGAATATGGGACAGCTTAACACTCTGAGCCTGTAGCGGATATTTCCTCCTGATCACAGGCCAGAGCACATGAATTACCGCGTGAAGTGGGACTGAGTCATCGTCTCTGTCTGTATTGGCCAAGACTTCAACTTCCTGTAGCATACTGAGAGAACTACAGGCTGTGAAGATACGTCTGAAATCACCCAGAGCTGGCACACAGCCAGCGCATGCACTTAAAAATGCCTTGATCCATGGAGCCCCGCCCTGCTCTAATGGCGGAAGCTGGCTTTT
>NW_018128125.1:420376-420910 GCF_001952655.1 Monopterus albus
AAAAAAAAATGTGTTTCATTAACCTTACTGTTTTGGATCCAATTTAGAATGTCGAGAGTGGGCAGCCCACACATCAGCTTTAATTTAGAATTAATTCAATGTGCGGAGTTTATGTATAAACCAAAGGTTCCACTTACCTATAGTTTATGGTGGGCCCGTTGATGTGTGGGACTGTTTACAACTGCGACTGAAACCAGAGGGTCACACTATTATCAGGGAACACCAGTCAGATCAGGACCGCATATCGGATCTCCAGCTCAGCTTGGCACAGGATTCCCGCTGTTGGTCCGGGACCATTGGTCGGGAAAATGGACCGGTCATCTGAAGAGTTCAGCTGGCTCACGGGTCAAACGGCACCAAGTTGAAGGACTGTGGTTCTTGTTAACATTGCTAACTCTGAGAGACGAGACAGTCCAAGTAACTTCAAAACAGTGCTGATTTATTCAAAGGATCACAGGTAAAATTAACATTACATGCTCAGGTATCTTGCACCTCCAGACTGCACGCAGGCAGATGTAAGATGAAAGACCCTGA
>NW_018128125.1:421582-443858 GCF_001952655.1 Monopterus albus
AATTTCTAGGAAGATTAAATATAGCTGTCTAATTTATCTAAAGTATTTTCTAATGAATCTGTCTGGAAATTGTCAATAATCAAATTTTAATTATTAGTCATCACTGCCATTTTATTTGAGATTAACCACATTTAAACTAATTGTAGTTTGTGTATTAACCATCATTGTTATGGTTAGTCCCCCTCACCAGGAGGGTGTGGGGGAACTAGGGGTAGGACTCAAGATAGCCGACCCAGGTGCTAGTACAAAAATGGGAGGTTTAATGTAAAACAACAACAAAGTGACAACATAACAGGGTCCATAATACATACAATAAGGGAAGGACAACTAAGGAGACCAGGACGAACAGGTACACATACACTGATGGCAGGAACTAGGATAACAGAGGATGAGGATGTGGACGGACAGGCAAACAAAGATCAAGAAAACAGAGGAGAGAAAGGTGGAGGAGAGGAAGCAGACACAGAGGCAGACAGAAGTTAGGTTTTTGGGAAGGCTTACTTGAGAAGACACTGATATAACATCAGATAAAAACATATTTAATATAAAAAACCTATAAAGTTTTTAACCTTTTAGACATTGACTAGAACCTTACCTGGAAAAATGGACGACAAAGGGACATATAGCTAACCGCAGAATAGCGTGAATAGGTCAAGCCAAAAATGCACAGGAACTGTCAGCGTAGCATCTAAACACATCTAAACATGCGGGTCAAACATAACATTTCTTTAAACTTACACAGGGTAAGTATTGTCCACAACATCTTGCAAGTTGCAAGTCGCAATGATCCAGCAACGGCGGAGCGTCTACCCGAGGTATAAATAGGGAGGAAAAAGTAATCATCGGGATGCACCCCAGTTGTGTGCAGCGACAAACCAGTTGCTAATTACTGGAATGCAACACAGCTGAGGTGCAGAGCCCACATGATAAAGAGAGTAGAGGAGAGAAAAACGAAGGAGAGGCAGCGGCCGCCGAGCAGCCCTGACAATCATATATAGCTTTAAACATCACTAGATACTGTAGTGGTTAAAACAAACAGTATATGTCTAGTAGTTTGTTCTTTGTTATTCCTGATTAACATGTGTTATGGGATATATTACATAAATATCTCTTAGAATAGATATTAGAATAAACTTCCAGGGTCAGGGTAGGAAAATGCTTGTGTAACTAGGAAAGGTCAGCGACTTTCTATTTTCTCTGTGCTGCTCGAGGGGGAAGTCGGATGGTCAGGAGTTTTCCCCAAAGAAGGAGATGACAGTGCAGGGCTGAGCTAATAAGGAAAGGAATATAAAGGAGAGAGATGGAAATAAAAAGTTGCAGGGGGGTTGATCAGGAGAGGAGTTGTGTGTGAAGATCCTGGGGAGAAGTGACCAGACTACCTGACTTCCTCTGCAGAGTGACAAAAGACTAAAAAGACTAACAAGGTGATTCTGTTTCCCATCCACAATCACATTTCAATAATATTGTTCAACAAATGATTCTTGGCACTGCAGCAATTTTCCCTGTGCATTGATTTTACCCACTACAATACAAGGTCTAAAGCCATTCTGAAACAACAACAATAATAATAATAAATCTGACTCAATAAAGAGAGAGTTTAAACTTTTTAGAAATATTATTTTAAAAAAGTTAATCGGTGGAGGTGGAAACAAGCAGAGGAGACAGAGTAGAGGATGATTGTGAGTTTTTGGCAGCTTGTAGGACTGTGCATCGACCTGACTAGTGGGGACTGGAAGGGCGACGAGGCGTATGGTCCGGAGATGGTTGTCCGTGGTTGTGGTGGTGAGGAGGAGCAGGAGAGGTGTAGATAGGAACTGGGGGAAAAGCAGATAATAATCCAGAATGCAAAAAACTAGTGACATGAGAAAAAAGCACAAAGATGAGATAAACAAAGTGGCGTGGGTTGTCGGCATGAAAGCAATGACAAACTGGCAAGGAAAAGGTATGTGAGCTGGGCTTAAGTAGGGTGAAGGACTAAGTGAATGCAGCTGGTGTAATCAAGAAATGTGTGGCAGATATGCAAAATGGAGTGAACCGAGACTGAAAAAGCAAGAGAGGGAGGCAAGAGAGGCAGGTGCAGCCAAGCAAACCTGACAGGACCCGGATGGGCCCTGTAGAAGGCGGTCAACAGGTCAGGGTCGAGGATAAAGGAGCAGGGACTCCAGGACCATTCCTCCAGACCATGGTCCTCCCAGTCCACCAGATATTGGTATCCACAGGCGGACATCCAGGATCTGCCAGACAGTGTAGGCCAGACCACTGTCCACCTCCAGGGCAGGAGGAGGTGGAGCCGGCGGTGGACAGAGGGGACTGGAGGAGACGGGTTTGATCTGTGAAACATGGAAAACAGGGTGAATACGGAGGGAGTCTGGTAGTGTGAGCTTGACAGCAGTGGGGTGTATGATCTCCTGGATGGTGAAAGGCCCTAGGAACAGGGGAGACAGTTTGGGACATGCCCCCTTGATGGGTATGTGAGTGGCCAAGAGCCATACCTGTTGCCCAACCTAGTAAGTAGGAGCGGCCTGACGGCACCGATCAGCAAGGTGTTTGTTTTGATCCACCGTACACAACAGTGCGGCCCTGGTCTCGGCCCAAATTTCCTGACAGCAGGTTATGTGAGCCTGGACTGAAGGAACGGCGATGTCAGTCTCGGCGGCGAATAGGAGAGGGGGTTGGTAACCGAGGGATGCTTGGAATGGAGAGATACTGGTGGCAGTGCTAGAGAGGGCGTTATGGGCATATTCCACCTAAGGCAACAACAGACTCCAGTCTTCTGGCGAAGAACTGGATATGCAGCGGAGTGCGTTTTCCAGCTCCTGGTTCAACCGTTCAGCTTGACCATTGGTTTGTGGGTGGTAACTGGAAGAAAGACAGGGACGAGCCCCGATGGCTGTGCAGAAAGCAGACCACACGTGCGACGTGAACTGTGGACCGCGGTCAGAGATGATGTTTATCGAGGGTGCTGTGGATGCGAAAAACATGTTGAACCAGGAGCGGGGCCATGTCAAGGGCTGTGGGTAGTCGTGTGGGTAGTGTGAGGAAGTGAGCAGTTTTGGATAAACGGTCAATGATGGTAAGAATGACTGTGTTGCCTTGGGAGGGAGGCAGCCCAGTGACAAAGTCTAGAGCTATGTGAGACCAGGGCTGGCTGGGTGTGATCAGCGGTAGAAGGAGGCCCACAGGTGGTTCATGGAGGAGTTTAGACTGCGCACAGGGAGCACAGGCTGCCACATACTCCCTGGCATCTTTTTCTACAGTGGGCCACTAGAAATAGCGTTTCAAGAGAGTAATGGTCCTCTGTACCCCTGGATGGCATGCTAACTGGGAGGCATGGGCCCAGTTGAGGGTCTGGGCCCTAACAACCTGGGGGGCAAAAAATCTATCTGGTGGCCCAACCCAGGATCGGGTTTGTGTTGTTGGGCCTCCCATATGGTGTCCTCAATCTTCCATGTCACAGAGGAGGCGGGCAAGATGGTTTCCGGAGGGGTGTCTGCGGTCATGGAATTAAAACATCGTGAGAGTGCATCTGGTTTCTGATTGCGGGACCCCGACCGATAGGAGAGGGTGAACTGGAACTGATCAAAGAACAAGGCCCACCTCACTTGCCTGGGGTTCAGTCCCCAGAATGCACAGGGATGCAGGGCGTGGTCTCCCTCAGACTGCTGAGAGAGGACTGCTCCTACCCCTGTGTCCGACAACGCATCCACCTCGACCACAAACTGCCTCGAGAGATTGGGTTAGAGGAGTACGGGAGCAGTGGTGAACCGGTGTTTGAGTTCCTGGAAGGCCTGCTCTGCTGTCCTGGACCGTGCAAACTTCACCTTGGTTGAGGTGAGCTGCGTGAGGGGGGCAGCCACCGTGCTGTAATTCTTGATAAAGCATCGGTAGAAGCTTGCAAAGCCCAGGAAGCAGGTCCTTCACACTGGTGGGAGTGGGCCAATCGGTGACTGCTGTGATCTTGGATGGATTGGCGCAGAGCCTTCCCTGTTCAATGATGAACCCCAGAAACACCATGGAGGTGGAGTGGAAGACGCACTTCTCCGCCTTCACATAAAGGCGGTTTTCCAGGAGTTGAAGGAGAACTAGGCGTACGTGCTGGATATGCTCTGTGAGGGAGGAAGAGTAAATGACAATGTCATCTAAATAAATGAACACAAAATGGCCGAGAAAGTCACGGAGGACTATCATAAAACCCCTGGAAAACCGCCAGGGCATTGGTGAGGCCAAAAGGCATCACCAGGTATTCCAAATGCCCAAGCAGGGTCTTGAAGGCAGTCTTCTACTGATCACCTTCCCGTACCCACACCAGGTGGTAGGCGTTCCTAAGGTCCAGCTTGATGAAGACTGCCACGCCCTGGAGTGACTCAAAAGCAGAGGAGAGGAGCGGTAATGGATATTTGTCCTTAATAGTAATAGTATTTAGACCACAGTAATCAATGCAAGGACGGAGGCCACCGTCCTTCTTCCCCACAAAAAAGAACTCTGCACCCAGGGGTGAGGAAGAAGGATGGATCATACCTGCGTGTCGGGCGGTTTTTTGATGTACTCCTCCAGAGCCCGACGTTCAGGTTTAGAGATGTGGAAGAGCCGGCTGTTGGGCAAGGTGACTCCCGGATGCAGGTTGATAGCACAGATGTAAGATTTATGAGGAGGAAAAGAGTCAGTTGCAAGGTGCTTGCTAAACACCTGTCGAAGATCATGATAGTCCATGGGCATGGAGGATAGATCACACGGCTCAGGTGATGGAGAAGCAGGAGGAGTGGTGGGTTGTTCAGCCAGGAGACAGATGGATGCACAGTTGGAATTCCACTGAGTGATGCTACCGGTGGTCCAGTCCAGAGTGGGATTGTGTTGGACCAGCCAGGAGTGATCCAAAACCAGTGGTATGTCCAGGCTGGAGATGATGTGGAAACGAATGTCCTCACCGACGACGATGAGACGGAGAGGTGGGGTCTGGTGTGTAATGTGGGTGAGCAGGTGGTCGTCAATGGCCCAGGTCTCTATGGCACAGGGTAGCAGCTCAGGTGAAAGGCCCAGTTGTTCCACCAACACCAGATCCATGAGGTTCCCTCCGGCTCCAGAGTCGAGGAGTGCTTGATGGGATGTCATCTGGGAGGACGTCTCTAGGAGCACGGGGAGGATGCAGCTGGTACCCGGTGTGGCGGAGGTGGAGGGACGGCCCGTCAGTGTCCCCACTCTCACTGGCAGGCCCATTTTTTTGGCCGCACCAGGCAAGAGGCGATGTGATGATCAGGAGCTCCACAGTACAAACAGGACCCGATGCGAATTCAGCGGGCCCATTCTTCTGGGTCCAGACGGGCATGACCAAGTTGCATTGGCTCCTCCGATCCTCTGGGGAAGCCATTGTGAGCCACTCCTTGGTGAGAGACCTCCAGGCCTCAACTGGTGGCGACAACGTGGGATGGGTCCGGGTGGCCGACTGCTGCCCGGATCTGTCCTTATGAAATGAGTGTTGTTGATTGTCTATGCGGATGGCCAAGTCAACTAGGGAGCGGAGGTCAGGGGGCTCATGCCTGGTGCTCATCTCAGCCTTGATGTTGTCATTCTGGCCGTGCCAGAAAGCGGTGCGCAAGGCCTGGTCTTCCCAGCCAGCTTCTGTAGCCAGGACCCGGAAGTCAGCGGTGTAATCCATAGCACGGCACGCCCCCTGACGGATGGTCATAAGCCCCCTAGCTGCTTGGCTCTGACAAGTGGGTGGTGTGAATACAGATCTCAGATCCTCCAGGATGGTGGTGCCGAACAACAGTCCTTGGGTGTCCGCAGCTTCAGCCCAGGTGAGTGCTTTTCCCCACAGATGATTAATGACGTGGTTGATTTTCTCCCTGTCTGTACAAAAAGTTTGAGGCTGCTAATCGAACACCCGGTGGCACTGCAGCAAAAAACCGCAGCATTTGTCGACGTTGCCATCGAAAATCTCTGGCTCAGGTATGGGCGGGTCCCGACGAGGGCTGGGAGAATGTGTGGCGGGTTAGCAGAATGTGTAGAATAGGCCGGGGGGAACCATTGACTGGTCTGGGCATCCAGGGCAACCACTAGACTACGCACTAGGCTGGCCACAGTGTCTTGTTGTTGCTGCAGTGCCTGACCCATTCTCTCCAGCTGTGCGCTGAACTGTGCGTAAGCCGGAGAGCCGCCTACCCCGGAGTCAGCAGGGCCCATGTTGGCCAGTTTGTTCTGTTAGAAAACGCTCGCATACGGGCAGGTGAGTGAGTGGAAAAGAACGGATCCAGAGGACTAACTTTGGTGCAAGCAGATTTAATAAGTGCTGTACAAATACTTACAAGTGCAGTGATAAACAGGACAAGAATACTGAGGGTAAAGTCTATGAAACTGGGTGTTGACCAGCACGGAGTCAGTCACTGGTGGGTTTTAGAGAAGGTGGGCCGAGCTGCAAAACAGAAAAGGTCATGCACTGGCTGGTCGGTGGAGGTGGAAACAAGCAGAGGAGACAGAGTAGAGGATGATTGTGAGTTGAGGCAGCTTGTAGGACTGTGCATCGACCTAACTAGTGGGGACTGGAAGGGCGACGAGGCGTATGGTCCGGAGATGGTTGTCCGTGGTTGCGGTAGTTAGGAGGAGCGGGAGAGGTGTAGATAGGAACTGGAGGAAAAGCAGATAATAATCCAGAATGCAAAAAACTAGCGACATGAGAAAAAAGCACAAAGATGAGATAAACAAAGTGGCGCGGGTTGTCGGCATGAAAGCAGTGACGAACTGGCAAGGAAAAGGTATATGTATATGGTATGTGGGCTTAAGTAGGGTGAAGGACTAAGTGAATGCAGCTGGTGTAATCAAGAAATGTGTGGCAGGTATGCAAAGTGGAGTGAACCGAGACTGAAAAAGCAAGAGAGGGAGGCAAGAGAGGCATGTGCAGCCGAGCAAACCTGACATCATTGCCTGATTCATTTACAGCTCTATAATCAAATCAAATCAAATTTTATTGGTATAGCGCCAAATAACAACAAAAGTCATCTCAGGACACTGTACAGAGTCAGGTCTAGATCTTACTGTTATCACTATTATTACAGAAGGAAAACCCAACAAATCTCCCTTGAGCAGCACTCGGCAACAGTGGGGAGGAAAAAAACTCCCTTTAATGGAAGAAACCTCTGACAGACCCCAGGTCTTGGTGGGCGGCCTTCTGCCTCGACCAGTTGGGGTGAGTGGATAAAGGAGAGAGAAAAGAAGAAAAGCAACAGGACACAACAAACAATCGAACATCGGTCAGGTTGGGGTGAGTGGATAGAGGAGAGAGAAAAGAAGAAAAGCAACAGGACACAACAAACAATTGAACATCGGTCAGGTTGATGTGGCTGGTGACTGCTCATCAGAGACATAGAGCTCCAGAGCAAAAAGGTACAGGGAGAGAGAGAGAGAGCAGATGTTAGTGACGTGTAATGGTGGCATATGGATGGATGGAAAGAGAGGAGAGGAGAGGAGAGCAGAGCAGAGCAGAGCATCATGGGGCCCCCCAGCAGCCTAGGCCTATAGCAGCACTAACTAAGGGAAGGCTCAGGGTCCCCTGATCCAGCCCTAACTATAAGCTTTATCAAAAAGGAAAGTCTTAAGTCTAATCTTAAAGGTAGAGAGGGTGTCTGCCTCCCAAACTGAGACTGTGAGCTGGTTCCATAGGAGAGGAGCTTGATAGCTAAAGGCTCTGCCTCCCATTCTACTTCTGTGAACTCTAGGAACCACAAGTAAACCTGCACTCTGAGAGCCAAGTGCTCTGTTGGGATGATAAGGCTCTATGAGGTCTTTGAGATATGATGGAGCCTTGTCATTAAGGGCTTTAAATCATATAAATCACCAACAACTATTTTAATCATCAATCTATTGCATCAAGCTATTGCTCTAATTACAGTTATTATAGTTGAGCTCTCAATCACTGAATAAAAATCAAAGAATCAAACTGTAGACTGCTCTGTGTTTAGAACATGAGATTAGGAAGGCTCAAGTTAATAAAGAAAGTGTAGTGGCTGTGTTTTTCGATATCGAGAAGGCTTATGATATGCTTTGGAAGGAGGGACTGATTATTCAACTACATCAAATAGAAATTAGGGGAAGACTGTATAGATGGATTAAACATTTTCTAAATGGAAGGGTAATTTCAGCGAGAGCAGGACAGATGTTTAGTGATGGTCATTTAGTAGAAAATGGAATACCTCAAGAGTAGTATAATAAGTCCAGTATTGTTTTCTCTTATGATAAATGATATATTTAGTAGAGTTGATAGATCTATTATAGTATCTTTATTTGCAGATGATGGGGCCATGTGGAAAAGAGCTAGAAAGTTGGAATTTATTACTTAGAAAGTACAAGAAGCGATAAAGCAGGTAGAAGAATGAGCATTAGATTGGGGCTTTAGTCTTTCTGTGTCCAAAGTGAAAGTAATTTGTTCTACGAAAAGGAATTTGTTCCAGTCAATCTTAAATTGTATGGAGAGAAACTGGACAGAGTAAATTGTTTTATATATTTGGGGATGTGGTTTGACAAGAAACTTACTTGGGCAATACACATAGGGAAAATGGTTGAAAGATGCAAGAAAGTCATAAACATTATTAGGTGTTTGAGAGGTAGAGAGTGGGGAGCCAGTAGATCTGCTTTAAAACTGATTTATATTGGCTTAATAAGACCAGTTTTAGATTATGGTAGTATAGTTTATGAATCAGTGTGTAAGACCATACAGTATCAAGTTTTAAGACTGTGCTGTGGAGCCATGAAGACAACGCCAGTTTCGGCCCTACAGGTGGAAATGGGTGAATTACCTTTGGCCTTATGAAGAACGCAATTGGCACTAATGTATTGGGCAAACTTAAAAGGGCATAAAGGGGGTCACCCCACTCAAAGACTACTGGAAAGGTAGATATGAGCTTTTTAGAAAAAGAGAAGAAGGAAAGTGTGAGACAACATGAGGTAACTGGATATATAGACAGAACTTATGCAGGATTTCTTTAAAAAATATACAGATGCATCTAAGACAGAGGATGGTAAAATAGATTCAGCATTCATTATACCAGAACTAAATGTGAAATCAAATAAATGGATCAATGATAATCCCTCCTCTTCTGACAAGCCGAACATCTGTGTCCAAGCACCCAGAAAAAGGTGCTCTCTCTCCCACGACGACATCCATCCCTTCTCACAGGCCGAGTCTGTGGGGGAGCACCCCCAGAGGGGCTCCTCTTCACGGACTACCTCCGGCAGTCCTCGGTCTCCTGGAAGTCAGATGGTCAACCAGACAGAGCCTCCGGCCGCAGCCATGAGAAGACTCTCTGTTCCTCTCTTTGCCTCGGTTTTTATAGGATTCTGGTCAGTAGCCTCAGACCCTTCATCCAACCAGATGCCGCAGTTTGCAGTTAATACCTTATTTGGCGTGCAAAATCTTTTTGTTCTGAAGTATTGCATATTTTTTACTGTCAGTCCAAGCCCACTGCCCGTAACTGGCCTCCGCCCCACTGTGATCCAGCCTTGGATTCTACTTTCTCTTTTCTAGAAAACTAAACCATCTGAATACATAACAAAAATGCAAGAAACACATCTGACTGAAATATCAAAATTCTATCATTGCCTTTTTAGCAGAACAATCAGAATTACACACTGATTTCACACAAAACTATCAATGCCTTAAAATCAAAACATACATCTGTCACGATTCGGTTCCGTTGCTTCCTGTCCGGCTTTTATTTTGACATTACTTCCTGTTTTTGTTTCACCTTTAGTTTCGGTCTTTTTACGTTCTTCCTTACTCAGATTAGTTTCACCTGCTCCTTATTATCCTACACCTGTGTTCACCTATATTTAGATTGTTCTAGACCCTAGCTCTGACTTTCCAGCACTATATTCGGTTTTTGGTATTTGTGTTTCTGACTCGGACTGTTTTTTTTTTTTTTTTTTTGGTTGGATTACTCTGTTCTGCCTTGCCCTCTTATCTCGGACTGCTTATGTGTATCGGCGTATCGGACACTCCCTACGGACTACGCACTTTGGATTCCCCTGGATGTACGTGTTTGCTGGTTCTGACCTGGGACCGATACTGACCTTGAGTTTTTGTTTCCACCGTGTCTTCTATGTTTTTTTTTTTGTTTAGTTTTAGTTCTCTTAATAAAGAGACGGTTTTTGTTTTACACTTCCTCGTCTGGCCATTTAATTGAGTTCACAACACTTTTCGGCCGCATTACGCGCGCAGTTTCTGACAACATCTTTATATTTTGAATACCTTACTTTGACTAAACATGGATTATCATTGGTTAGACATTGATCAAACAATTATCAGTCAAATCTTTACTTTTGTGCTTGAAACTATCATTTTTTGTTGCTTCCTCAGTATGCTGTGTGTCTCTTCTCTGTGTGGCGTGCACACATGAGCTTTTGCAGTTCCTCCTTTTCAGCAGGGATGTGTGTCTACTGTACTTCCTCTTTCCTGTGACTGCATTTTTCACTCTTTTAGATGTAAAATCACTTCTCCCCATTCTTTTAATACATTTATTTCACATTTTATTCTTACACATGTACTAATGATTATTTCAATAAACACACACATAAATCATTTTATGATTATCTTTACTTATTAAAAGCTTAACTTTTCTAAGCATTCTGCCACAGCATTTTAATAATAATTCCTTTGTGTTTTCCAATGTCCCTTGAAACTTCCTCTTTCTCCTCAGCCTTCTCTGTATCGTATTTACAGCCTTGCTGACACAGTATATACACAGGAGAATTGCTAGCTATTGTACAAGCATTAGAATGGGTAGAAGAACATAAACTATTAAAAGTCCTAATTGGATCAGATTTTGGCAGTTCTTTATTGAGTATTCGATACATCCGTTCAGACTCGAGGCAAGACATAATACTTGAAATAGCTTGTATACTATTCAGATGTCAGAGGGCTGGAATAGATATTAGGCTAGTTTGGATACCAGCACATATTTGGGTGGAGGTAAATGAACTAGCAGATGAATTTGCAAAACCTGCACTTAAAAAAAGAGATGTATGTGTGGAAGTAAGTTATAGTAAGGCTGAGGTTAAGAGTGTAAAAAGAAAAATGAAAGAGAAATGGCAAGAACTGTGGGATAAAGATGGCAAGGGTCGGTTCTATTACAGTATGCAACAGAAAGTAGGAGAAATGAGAGGAAGTACTAGAAATAGGAAGGAAGAAGATATGGTATCAGATTTGGGCACACTGGTTTAAAAAAGTACAGTACATTGAAGATAATCAAGAAGAATAATAAAGGGGAATGTGAGAGGTGTAGGGTACAAGAAACTGTGGAACATGTTCTAATGATTTTCCCCAGGTTCAGGAGGGAGAGGGAATTGTTCAAACTGTGGGTCTTTGGTTCTTCTTACCATTGCTAACTCTGAGAGATGAGACAGTCCAAGTAACTTCAAAACAGTGCTGATTTATTCAAAGGATCACAGGTAAAATTAACATTACACGCTCAGGTATCTTGCACCTCCAAACTGCACGCAGGCAGATGTAAGATGAAAGACCCTGAACCCACCAGGCCTATACATTATAGCCCCTCGGTTGGGCTAGCCCCATACTACACAGAAACGTCAACCGAGACGTCTCTGTTACCAGCTTTGCAGCTGGTCATAGCAGTAGTCAAAACATGAAGCAAATCAATGTGTGTGTGTCTGTTGATTAAGTGGTGTGTAGCTAAAAACATTCTCACAGACTTCTAGAACATGTCATGACTTAAACATAAGAACATATTATGGCTAAGGCTACAGTTATACACGTCATAATAATAATATTAAACACCCTGTCTGCTGACAATCATAAACTTTTCTCTCTAGTTATCCTTGACCAGATGTACCCTGTAGAAACTCATAAGCATGCCTAAGCATTTAACAGTCTAACTAGACATCCTATCCCCACTAAACATTTCTAATACATAAAGTATTTATCCAATTTCTATCTGACTAAAAATACCTAACAAAACATACTATTTTAAACTTTAGTTTACCAGAGGTGTTGGGATAAAGGTCAGGGGATATAGGATACAGAGCACATATTAGGTTTTTAGGGTTACACAAGATAATATAAAGTGAACTGAGTGGGGTTAGTTTGGTGTGGTGGTAGGTAGGGGTTGTTCTGATCCACACTCCAGTCTAGAAGGTGGCGGTAATGCACCTAAAGCTGGTTGTCAACCGCCATTAAAAAACGGCCGAAGAAGAAGTAGGACTAGTGAGGGTACATCTTAGTCACAGGGACAAAGAAACGGATTAAAACATTTTTCTTGGACTAGGCCGGATTACTTTTAATTCCGTATCGTTAGAAGAATCTGTGAAGACTCAGGAAACACTTTCAGGATTTGGGTAAGTGTAACGAAACGTCGGTGCGGTTCGGCAAGTTTCAAATGGGAAAGCTAAAGATTAGCTCCGTGATAGCTCACGTAAGTGTGCGTGTGCACACGCAAGTGAAGGTACGGCCAGGAGTAGTGTGGCTGACCTGCACCTACAATAAACTTGACTACTATTATGATAAGCGTTTAGAGCATCGTGACGGCATTTGTCACTACTGTCATGAGTTTGACAGACCAGTTCATTGGTTGATGGAGAAAATAATCAATAGTTGCACTTGGATACAAACTAGTTCAGCAGAGCTTCACGTCAACCAACTGTAACAGTCAAGTCCTGCAGTGCGTGAAGATATTAACGTGCTGAAGTAATGTATTGTATGGCTGCATAGAGAAGAGTTGAAGACCAGTGCTTGGCTTTTTCTGGCTTTATTCAGGTGCAACCGCACAACAACAGGACACACACCGAACACACACACAGTCCCCTCCAAACCTGCAGTTTTATACAGCCTTTCCAGAGACTGTATAGAACTTTCCTGGGGGTCCAGCCATATGCTTGTTCCCTCGGGCATCAAGGGGGGCCCCGCCAAGTGTTTCTCTGTCCCCAACGCTACACAGCAAAGCAGGAAAATAACTAAGTACATTTACTCAAATACTGTACTTAAGTACAGTTTTGAGGTATCTGTACTTCATTATTTACATTTTCTGCTACTTCATACTTAGAATTCACTTTAACAGAAAAATGCTGTACTTTTATACTTCATTTATTTGATAACTTTAGTTACTAGGCACTTTTCAGACTGAGATTAATTAAACAAAATACAGTAGAATCATCAGACATTAGCGATCCCTGGTGGGAAATTCACAAGCCTCCCAGCAGTATGTGAAGTACTTCAAAGTGTAAGTATTTAAGGTAGTTAACATTAGCTCTACCTTTTACCGGCTGCAACATTAAATGTGATGTGTATAATAATATACAGTGGATATAAAAAGTCTATACACCCCTGTTAAAATGCCATGTTTCTGTGATGTAAAAAAACGAAACCAAGATAAATAATTCCAAAACTTTAGCCACCTTTAATGTGACCTATAACTTGTACAACTCAATTGAAAACAAAGTGAAATCTATTTTTCAGTGGGAAGTAAAAATAAAAAACTAAAATAATGTTGTTGCATTAGTGTGCACACCCTCTTACTGTGGGGCTGTGACTGTTGTTAGAATTAAGCAGTCACATTCAAACTCATGTTAAATAGGAGTCAGTACACCTGCCATCAATTAAAGTGCCTCTGATTAACCCCATATAAAGTTCAGCTGTTCCAGTAGGCTATTCCTGACATTTTCCTAGTCGCATCCTACAGCAAAAGCCATGGTCTGCAGAGAACATCCAAAGCGTCAGAGGGATCTCATTGTTAAAAGGTATCAGTCAGGAGAAGGGTACAAAAGAATTTCCAAGGCATTAGATATACCATGGAACACAGTGAAGTCAGTCATCATCAAGTGGAGAAAATATGGTGCAACAGTGACATTACCAAGAGCTGGACGTCCCTCCAAAATTGATGAAAAGACAAGGAGAAAACTGGTCAGGGAGGCTGCCAAGAGGCCTACAGCAACATTAAAGTAGCTGCAGGAATTCCTGGCAAGTACTGGTTGTGTAGTACATGTGACGACAATCTCCCGTATTCTTCATTTGTCTGGGCTATGGGGTAGAGTGGCAAGACGGAAGCCTTTTCTTACAAAGAAAAATATCCATGCCCGGTTACATTTTGCAAACACACATTTGAAGTCTCCCAAAGGCATGTGGGAAAAGGTGTTATGGTCTGATGAAACCAAGGTTGACCTTTTTGGCCATAATTCCAAAAGGTATGTTTGGCGCAAAAACAACACTGCACATCACCAAAAGAACACCATACCCACAGTGAAGCATGGTGGTGGCAGCATCATGCTTTGGGGTTGTTTTTCTTCAGCTGGAACTGGGGCCTTAGTCAAGGTGGAGGGAATTATGAACAGTTCTACATACCAGTCAATATTGGCACAAAACCTTCAGGCTTCTGCTAGAAAGCTGAACATGAAGAGGAACTTCATCTTTCAGCACGACAATGACCCCAAGCATACATCCAAATCAACAAAGGAATGGCTTAACCAGAACAAGATAAAAGTCTTAGAATGGCCCAGCCAGAGCCCGGACTTGAATCCGATTGAACATCTGTGGGGTGATCTGAAGAGGGCTGTGCATAGGAGATGCCCTCGCAATCTGACAGATTTGGAGCGTTTTTGCAAAGAAGAGTGGGCAAATATTGCAGAGTCAAGATGTGCATTGCTGATAAACTCATACCCAAAAAGAATGAGTGCTGTAATAAAATCAAAAGGTGCTTCAACAAAATATTAGTTAAAGGGTGTGCACACTAATGCAACCACATTATTTTAGTTTTTTATTTTTACTTCCCACTGAAAAAAACATTTGTTTTTTTTTTCAATTGAGTTGTACAAGTTACAGGTCACATTAAATGTGGCTAAAGTTCTGGAATTATTTATTTTGGTCTCGCTTTTTAACATCACAGAAACCTGGCATTTTAACAGGGGTGTGTAGACTTTTTATATCCACTGTATGTGCTAGCATGCGAGTGAGAGAGCTGAACTGCATCAGGTCCAACACAGACATTGCCAAAGAGCAGAAATTCTTCTTCAGAAGAAAAACAGGATACAAATACATCATGTACACAAACGGCAAAGCATCCATGCAATTCATCAGTTTATACTTAAGTTGAAATGAAACAGCCCAATGATTGTGCACTGAAATTCGTTTTTGCTGCCATATCAAAAAAGAAAGACGGTAGATGGGTAGACATTACATCCTTGATCCAATGAGCACATATGAGTGGCACTGAGAACAGGGAATGGAAAAAATTGCAGGAGCCTACAAAATGTGAAGATAGAAACTCTGCATCAGCTTGAGTTATTTTATTTTAGCATTAAAAACAAACAAACCCTGTCACTGATCACTCAGGCAAGTCTGAGAAATCCTTTCAGCCGAAAGCTGAACATTTGTCTGCTGTAAATATGAACTGCTGGACAGAATGACACAGCTGATAAACTAACTGTTTCTCATATCATGATCAACAGGCCTTATTTAGCAGACCCACCCTGCCACGCCCTGCCGAAGCACATAAGCTCTACTGTCTTCTCACCTTTCCTGAATCTGTGTTAAAGGTCTGTTGGTTACTGGATGTTTTTGCAATTGGCCAATGAGAACAATTGCAGTCCTTGGTGGGGGGATTGGGGGTTTGGCAGCATCTTACTACCTGTGTAAGAGCCCCCAGATTTCCAAGGTAACACACACACCCTACACACTGTGTTTTCATTCCTTGTGGAGTCTTTACATTGATGTACATTCATTTCCTGCAGACTTATCCTAACCTTAACCATAACCACTACTTGCCTAACACCTAACCCTAATACCTAACATTTAACCCCACCCTAACCTCAAAACATGTTGCCACCCTAAAACTCAGTGATGTCGAGTCCCCACAATGTCAGTGTGTTAACAGGTTGCGATCCCCCTAATGTAAGTAATACAAAGGCACACACACAGCGTTATGCAATACGAAATTCTCATTCGCTCTTTTCAAAATGTCAGCTACCTGCACCTCTGCAATACTACATTCTGCTGTGTTAGTCTTTCATCTGTTGACTATGTTTGTGTGTGTGTTTAATTAAAGCAAGCGTCCTGCAACATTGCAGAGTAAATCTGTTTTTTCCAGGTGGTTGTTTTCGAGTCTAGCAATCGTTTTGGAGGACGGCTGTGGTCCACAAGAAGGTCAGATGGGGCAGTGTTTGAACATGGACCCAGAGCAATTCGACCTGCAGGGGCAGTGGGACACAACACACTCAATATGGTGAGTTCTATCAAAGCACTGAGGCTATAATCAGGGGTGTGCTAACAGATGATTTCCTCACGTTAACTCATTTAAAAGCAGTGATGAATGATTTTAAAATCTGTTTTGTCATGACTTCTATGTTTATTACAAATGAAAATGCTGCACTTGCAAGTGGAATAGTTATAGCATCTCAAATAGAGGTGATTTACCCGTTTGAGGACGACAGACTGAAATATGTTTTCAGTTATTCAGGACCTTGGAGTATTAGACACTGTACCAGTGTACAATTCTCCCGAACTGGCTGCATTCAAGTGTGAAGAATTTTTATAGGGCAGCCTGAATAAGATGCTTGTTTCAAAAGTGAATTTTTATTCTCGGGGGCATTAAAAACAGTCTCATTATTACAAGTGTAGTGTTTGTGTACTTGTATGGCTATTTGTTGTGAGGACAAGTTTGAGTTTTATACCATGGAAGTGAGGACATTTTTGATCAGGCCACACTTTCTGACACACCTTCAAAGGACTGTTTGAGGTTTGAGTATGGAAGCAAAACGGCCTCATAATGATTTGAATCTATATCAGCATCTGAATAATAGGTTTTGAAATATTATACTTTGAATTCTATATTCTGAATGAATGCACTCTGAATTTTACGCAATGAAATTACAAGTAGAGATTTTCAAGTAAAAAAAAAATACATAATTTTGATTTCAAACCACACCAATGTTATTAAAATAATTCAAATATAAAAATGTACGTCTAATTTTCAAAAAATATATTCAGTGCATTTATTTCAAGAAGCACTATTCAGAACCAGAAAGTTCAATCAACTCACAATTCAGACTGTGACATTCAGGTGCAGAAATTCAAAACAACATCCGGGACACTGGGCAGTAGCAATCAAGCGACAATGCCATTGATCGGATCCCTGGCCAATCGGGTAAACACAGGTCAGTCATGTGACCCTAGAGGCGAAAGTTTCCTGTAGTGCTGTGGCGCGAATGAACAACAAAGGAAAGTACAGAGGAGGGAAAGTTTTCACCTGTGATTTTCGAAGTGATGGCGGAGGAGGGCAGCGCGCGGTAAGTGATAACAGAATATAGAATTATATAGAATATAGAATCAGAATATAGAATTCAAAGTATAATATTTCAAAACCTATTATTCAGATGCTGATATAGATTCAAATCATTATGAGGCCGTTTTGCTTCCATATTTGAGACTTAGTTTTAGGGTTAGTGATAAAAATAGGTATGGTTAGGGTTATATTAAAGGTTGATATTAGGTGTGTAGTTGTGATGGTTAAGGTTAGGTTAGGCTAGGTTGGGGTTAGGGGTCAATGAGTGTTCTCACAAAGAGAGCTGTACAAACGTGTGTGTTACTGGTATTACTCATGCAGAAACACAAAATGTGTGTGTGTATAGGTAGATGATCTCGGGCTTGCAATGGAGATTCTGCCAGTCACCCACAGTCATGTCGCCTCCAAGAACAGATATCTGTATGTCAACGGACAGCTCCACAGGATGCCTTCAGGAATAAGGTCAGACTGCTTAGAAGACTGTGCTGTTTATGTTTGTTGTTTTATTTTTACATTATTTGTAAATACAGCAGCAAAGTGCTGCTCAGTTGCATAGAATTTCAGTTTTTAGTGGGAACCCTACATTTTCAAATATTGTTGTTATTGCTATTAAATATTTGTTTTAATGTGTTTAAATTAAAAAGAAGAGCAAAAAGGATCTAACAATGCAAGGATAAAACAATATCACCTCCAGTTTCACAGCTGTAAAGTGCTATTAACAGTCCATTAATGCTGCTGTGGTCTGTTCTCCTGTCTTGATGTGGGTGTGGTATGAATCTGCCAACTACTCTGTTCAGCTCTGGTCAGAAGATTGTCAAACCACTCTGTTCTATGTTGTCACAGGCAAAAAATATATATGTAAAAAATTCCTGTTGAGCAGCTACATGTCCATGCAGATTCTCAGTCATCCAGGTCATAGTGAGCTGAAAAAACTTAGAAAAATCAATTGGACTAGGTTTTTAGGTCGAAGACGTTTCACCCCTCATCCAAGAGGCTTCATCAGTCCTGTCTGACTGGCGTTGAGTCGGAAATATTTATCCCATCTGAGTCTTTAGGGGACATTGTTGGCCATCAAAGGACTGAAACCCCACCGATGGGGATAACATTTGCTATTGTAAATATTGTTTACCTAGTTACAAGCTAGTGAAATTTGTGCCCGTCAGTGCTTGCAGATTTTTAAATCTTTGGTGGTATTGAAGAGAGCACATTTACAGCATTTGGACCTAGCATCCATCCATCCATTATCTATACCGCTTATCCGAATGAGGGTCATGGGGGCAAGGGCTGGAGCCAAGCCCGTCCGTTGCTGGGTAAGAGGCGGGGTGCACCATGGACAGGTCACCGGTCTATTACAGGGCTGACACAGCGACAGGAGTTATGCACGTTCATGAGCTATCCCATTGTTTTCAGGAGGAGGCTCTCCTTGTTATATTGGGTTTTATGGTTCTGAAATAATTGCAGACTATTTGGAGTTATGATGAGTGCAAAGCTCATCTAGAGGTACCCAAGATTAAACATTAAATGTCTGGAAATGCCATGGGCTCTTTAAATAACACTTGAAAAGTAAACAGAGGTCTTGGATATCCTCTTTTAGTTAGTCTGTCTTATCCTGAAAATGCGAACACTCCTATGGTTTTACTTTATTAACAACACACTCTGGAGGGGCTGTGTCTTATTCATTATGGCACAACAGCTGTAACTCCATAATCATCTGATGTACTATTATTAACCTTGTTAACCTAAGTGTTATAAATCACCAACTGGCTGAAAATAGACTCCCCCAAAAAATGATTCACACAGCAGTACTCTTTAGTTTGCATCTAATCTTAACAGCATTCAATGATTGTTTAAAGATTCAAGATTCAAAGCGTTTATTGTCATATGTACAGTAAGGAAACATGTTTCCCTGCACAATGAAATTCTTAATTTGCAGTCCACGATCAATGCCGAACAATATAAGTCTACAATAGTAGGTAAATAGTTGTGTATATACAATATCAAAAGAAAAAACAGCAGTGGAAAGGAATAATAAAAGTATAATAAGAATATGTGCAACAGTTGGCAATGAATGTGCAATTGTGCATGTGCAAACTGAGAATGTAAACAGTACAGGTGGCATTACATGAAGTAGTTCCTGATTGTAAACCCCTGTCAGCTGTTCTGGAGTCTGATGGCAGAGGGAAAGAAAGAGTTTTTCAGTCTAGACGTCCTGCATGTTACACTTCTGAACCTCTAGCCTGAGGGTAGGGGTGTGAACAGCCCATGCTGGGGGTGGGTGGGGTCCTTGAGGATGGAGGCAGCTTTCCTACACACCCTGCAGTGGTAGATGCTCTGCAGAGAGGGCAGTGGAGTCCTGGTGATCTTCTCCGCGGTCTTTACCACTCTTTGCAGGCACTTGCAGTCCATAGCAGTTGTGCTGCCATACCAGACAGTGATGCAGCTGGTCAAGATGCTCTCAATGATGCAGCTGTAGAAGTGCCTGAGGATCCTAGATGACATGACAACCCTCCTCAGCCTCCTCAGGAAGTACAGCCGCCGTTGGACCTTCTTGACCAGCTGTGTGGTGTTAAGTGTCCAAGTGAGGTCCTCATTGATGTGGACGTCCAGGTATTTGAAGCTGCTCACCCTCTCCACTTCGAGCCCCCGGATGAACAGTGGCAGATGATATCTCCTGTCCTTCCTCATGTCCACTATCATCTCCTTCGTCTTGTCCGTGTTGAGGCAGAGATTATGAGCCACGCCACAATCTTTGCCACCATGGCAAAAAACCAAACATTCAATCATTTAATCAAGAGCCTCAGTGACTCACCCAGGAAGCCCATAAAAAAAACAAGGCACGTCACATACACAGGTGCAGTTAAGGCCAACACAGATGGAGCACATTTTTAGATGCATTTTTCATGCATCAGATTGAACTCTATTCTGTGAAATGTATCCTTGACACACTTGCGGTGTGAGCCGCACATCTCTTGCTTTATGCTTACATTGCCAGGAATGCGATCACCTTGCAGACCATCAGCTTATTGTTGAGGTGGACACCCAGCTATTTAAAAGTGTCCACAATCTCAATATCTGAGCCCTGAAAGCTCACCGAGCTAGTGCTGGTGATTTCCCCGTGGGATCAATCACCATCTCATTAGTCTTGCTGGTGTTCATGACCAGTCGATTTTCCTCACACCACTTCACAAAGTCAGTAACAACCCCCCCTATATTCCCGCTTGTCCCCCCCAGATACACATCCAGCAATGGCGGTGTCGTCAGAGAACCTCTGTAGGTGACAGTTGTGGGAGTTGTACTTGAAGTCTTACGTGTAGAGGGTGAACAGAAAGTGGGAAAGCACCGTCCCCTGGGGCGCCCCCGTGCTGCAGACCACCATGTCTCTGACACACAGTCTGACGAACTGTGGTCTGTTTGTGATGTAGTTAATGATCTATGCAGACAGGTGTTGGTCCCCTCAGCAGTGACAGCTGGATTGTGTTGAAAGCACTGGAGAAGTCAAAGCACATGACTCTCACCATGCTTCTGGGGGACTCCAGGTGAGATAGGGCTCGATGCAGCATGTAGATAATGGCGTCATCAACCCCGATGCCAGGACGGTATGCAAACTGCAGCGGGTCGAGCGCCGAGCTCACCTGGGCACAGAGGTGGCCGAGGACAATCCTCTCCATGGTCTTCATCAGGTGGGAGGTCAGGGCAACGGGTCTGTAGTGGTTCGGCTCCTTAGGATGAGATATTTTGGGAACCGGGACCACGCAGGATGTCTTCCACAGAGCTGGGACTCTCTCAGGTTTAACAAATACAGGACCACTTCACTGAGTTGGTCAGCACACTCCCTGAGGACCCTGGCTGGCTGATGTGGTCAGGGCCTGTGGCCTTCCTGGCCTTAGTTCTCCCTAACTCCCTCCTGACCTGGTCCACCGTGAGGCGGAGGGGGTGGGTGGGTGGTGACGGGTCAGGAGCTGGGAGCTGCTGAGGAACCTCTATGACAGTGGGAAGAGGGGCAAGCAGAGGTGTGAGCAGCTGCGGGGGGGTGACTGGGCCAGGTAGGTGAGTCGGGGGGGCAGGCAGGGTGGGGGCTGAGGACTGGGTAGAGTCAAATCTGTTAAAGAACTGATTCAGTTCCTTTGCCCAGGCCTTGTCCCCTGCGACCTGGTGACCATCCCCACCATCCATGCTGCCATCCATGACCCGAGATGTGTTTCAGACCCCTCCACACCTCACGCATGTTGTTATTCTCCATGCTCTGCTCCAGCTTCTTCCTGTAGCTGGCCTTGCACCTCTGGATCATGTACTTTAGATCCCGGTAATAAAAACCAATAGAGACATTTTAACGTTTTACATACTACAAAGGCATCAAATGTCACAGTGGAATTTTTTTTTCTGAGCTACTTTTGCATTACTTCACAACAGATAGTACATGGGTATAATACGTACTGATTACATTCCCTGGTTTTCCTGCATTACAGCCAGTAGAGACCAGTTAACTAATGGCTCTCAACTGTGTCAATGGCAGGCTGCTGCTCAAGCTGTGATGGGATTGCTGTCACTGTGACCGTAGTCATGTAGGGGTTGTGGTGTGTGCAGTGAATTAACCCAGTAAATTATGTGTCAAATAGACCTTTATAGACATTTACATTTTTCATCAGTACCTCTACTTTGTCTCTTTGGCATCTTACTGTACTTCTGAATGTTTTTCAGTGTATAACATTGTACTGTATGATTTTATTTTATACAGTGGGTACGGAAAGTATTCAGACCCCCTTAAATTTTTCACTCTTTGTTATATTGCAGCCATATGCTAAAATCATTTAAGTTCATTTTTTTCCTCATTAATGTACACACAGCACCCCATATTGACAGAAAAACACAGAATTGACATTTTTTCAGATTTATTAAAAAAGAAAAACTGAAATATCATATGGTCATAAGTATTCAGACCCTTTGCTCAGTATTTAGTAGAAGCACCCTTTTGAGCTAATACAGCCATGAGTCTTTTTGGGAAT
>NW_018128125.1:444303-457574 GCF_001952655.1 Monopterus albus
AAATGTGTATATCTCCGCAACCACACGGTGTATTTGGTTACTCTTGGTGTCAAACGAAAGGGAACACTTGTGAGATTTGTCAGGAGGTGTAAATACCATTTGATGTTTTGTTTTTGAAAAGTAAATAAAGATGGAACACGGTACAGTTAGAGCTGACACTCTCCTCATTTGCAGGACAATAGCTTGGTCCCAGATTTCCGCACACAGACAAATGACCCCTCATTGGATGACCATGTGATATTTCAGTTTTTCTTTTTTAATAAATCTGCAAAAATGTCAAAAATTCTGTGTTTTTCTGTCAATATGGGGTGCTGTGTGTACATTAATGAGGGAAAAAATGAACAAATGATTTTAGCATATGGCTGCAATATAACAAAGAGTGAAAAATTTAAGGGGGTCTGAATACTTTTCGTATCCACTGTGTGTGTGTTTCTCTCTCTCTCCAATATACAGACGTGGACAAAATTGTTGGTACCCTTCTGTTAAAGAGAAACTCACAATGGTCACTGAAATAACATGAAACTGACAAAAGTAATAACAAATAAAAATTTACTGAAAATTATCTAATGAAAACCAGTCATTGCTTTTGAATTGTGGTTAAACAGAAGCATTTAAAAGTCACAGGAACATCAAGCTGCTTGGAGATGGTCTTATAGCCTTTACCTTTAACATGTTGGTCTATAATTTTCTTTCTAATCTCCTGAGACAACTCTCTCCTTAGCTTTCTGTGGTTCATGTTCTGTGTGGTACACACCATGATACCAAACAGCACAGTGACTACTTTTCACCCGCTAAATAGGCAGACTGACTGATTACAAGTTTGAAAACACCTGTGATGCTAATTAGAGGACACACTTTAGTTTAACATGTCTCTATGGTCAAATTATTTTCAATCCTTTCTAGAGGTACCATCATTTTTGTCCAAGCCAGTTTCATTAGTTTCTTTTTTTTAATTGGTTTTGTTGAACCACAATTCAAAAGCAAAGTAAATTTTTATTTATTATTACTTTTGTCAGTTTCACGTTATTTCAGTGACCATTGGGAGTTTTTCTTTGTTTAACAGAAGGGTACCAACAATTTTGTCCACGTCTGTATATGTATGCATGTATGCTGATGATTCATTCCACAACCATTTATCCATTTAAAAATAACAGCTTTGCTGCATCTAGCCCTGTTATTTCTACTTTCTTCTTTAATATTGTGCAAATTGTCGACGTAGACTTGTTATAAAATCTCATGATGTCGGCCACTCGCACACTTTATTCATGCTTCTGGATAATTTCCTTTTTAACTTCCACTGTAATAATTTCCTTCTTACCGCCTTCCTTTTCAACCTTTTTCTTCTTCTCCAATGGGTCCATTGTTGCAGTACAAATGACTATATGAGTGAGACCTGGAGACAATTACTGTACTCACTATCCCGCAGCGAGAAAGAGAGAGAAGAATCATTGGCTCAGTTGTGATGTGACGCTCGGCAGACAGTGTACGTACTACTCGTATTGCAAGATGTCGCTCGTTTATCAAGTTAAAATTTATACAAAATTTTTTGCTCGTCTTGCAAAAAACTCGCAGACCAAGTAACTCGCAATCCAAGGTTTTACTGTATTTGTATATGACACATTCCTGTGAAGTTGCGTGTGACTGGACTGTGCCTGAACCAGTTGATAACCCATGTCTTGATCCTAGTTAGCATAGTGAAGCTATTGATATTGCAGCTAAACTGTACAGCTTTTTTTTAAGGTATTATCTATTCATATTAAACCAATACATTTATTCATTCATTTTCTACCGTTTGTTCCCTGAGCGGGATCACGGGGGCGGAGCCAATCCCGGCCGGCAATCGGGCGAAGGCGGGGTACACCCTGGACAGGTCGCCAATCCATCGCAGGGCTAACACATAGACAAACAACCACACACACACCCACACATGCACTCCTATGGGCAATTTAGAGACACCAATCAACCTAAGCTGCATGTCTTTGGACTGTGGGAGGAAGCCAGAGTACCCGGAGAGAACCCACGCAAGCACGGGGAGAACATGCAAACTCCACACAGAAGGGTCCGGCGTGGGGCCCAAACCCAGAACCTTCTCGCTGTGAGGCAACGGTGCTAACCACTGTGCCACCGTGCTGCCCACCAATACATTTACAGTATATTAATCTATTATGTTGATCTGTCCGGTATACAGGATTTTGGGGTGGTCCTAATCCAATTCGAGGAACAGGTTGTAGCAGGCTGTGCCTATTGTAAAGCCCCTTGAGGCAAATTTGTGATATTGGGCTATACAAATAAAATTTGACTACTCTGCTACTCCTGTGTACAGTAACTGAGAATGTCAGTTGCTAGCTGTCATAGGGCTCCGTTTACCAATGATCTAAAGTAGTAACAAAAAATAAATCAAAATAAATTACATTATGGACAAATGTGATTTACATTGTAAATAATATTCTAGTGGGTGCTAATATGCTTTTTTTGAAACAAGTGTTAAGGAAATATTCTACTGTAGCTTTAGATCTGTTTGCCCCAGAACCCATCCATCTTCTAAACCGCTTAGTCCCAAACGGGGTCATGGAGCCAATCCCAGCCAGCTGCGGGCAGGGTACACCCTGGACAGGTCGCCAGTCCATTGCAGGGCTAGCACACAGACAAACAACCACTCACACACACACACACACACACACACACATACATTCCTACAGGCAATTTAGAGCCATCAATCAACCTAAGGCACATATCCTTGGGACAGTGGGAGGAAGCCGGAGTACCCGGAGAGAACCCACGCAAGCATGGGGAGAGCATGCAAACTCCACACAGAAAGGTCTTGAACCCACAACCTTCTCACTGTGAGGCAACAGGCTAACCTGCCCCAGAACCACAAACAGTGATACCCCCTTGCCACAGAATCTGAATGTTAGCTGACATCATTGTGAAAAGGGCCCATTATGGTCCTTTTGTACATGAACTACTTATTTCTCTTTCACAGTGTGCCTGTTTCTCCATCTTTCTTTCAGTGGACTTTTGCGAACAGTCCCACCCTTCTCTCGCCCCCTTCTGTTGAATATCGCCATGGAGATATTGGTGAAGAAAGGCACGGAGGATGACGAGTCTATCCATTCCTTTGTTTCTAGGCGGCTGGGAAAGGAGGTGAGGGGAAATTCTCTTGACTTTTTCTGTCACAGTGATCTTCGTTTAGATTTTTTTTTCTCCAACTATTTTGCTGTCCAGTTGTCAGCCAGCACGATGTATGATCCAGAGCCTTACTTGAGTTGATTTCTGGATAATCCTGTGTATTCAGAAACAATTCTCATAGTTCTTACACCACTGTGAGTTTCATTAAACTGACATCGGACATAGTGTCATGTTAGCAGTAAAGCCTGAGAACTGGGAAGCATCTGTTGAATATTTTCATTGTAAATGAATCTGATTTAGGGCTGTGATTCTTTGGCTTAAAGGATAAGTTTACATTTGTTCAAGTTTGTCATAAAACAAGGCTTGAATGTTATGGCCTCAGATGAGTTTTATTTATTTATTTATTTATGATTCTATCTTCAGACAGGACGAGGACTGTGGCAGGGGTTATGCCACATTCACAAAATGAAATTTAAGACCTTTTTAATGTCATATAAATTAAAACGTAATGCCTGTTTTCACCATCCAGTACTGACCATAGTATGAATATAAATGATTAGGTACAAAAATTATATATAAATATTTAATTTGACATTCACACTATATAATACTAAATATTAACCAATGTGAAATGTGCAGTGTGTTATGCATTACAGTTGGAAAAGTACAAATAATGGTGTTTTTGGTGTCTTAATACAAAAGGATATTTAGATTAATACTGAATATTTTCCATTTATCTGGGTCAGGTCTTACATATCATGTCAGCATTTTAGCTTAGCTTTGTTCTCCTGGGACTAATGCTAAACTGGCTTCTGAGGATTTGCTGTTTTCATCAGTTTTGTAACTAACTAGGAAAACAAAAGAACTGAAGACATTGCTCGAAACATATGAGGGGAATTTTACACTACTTTGAATTTTTGACATTTTATAAAATTTTAAGCACAGGTTAACCCAATATTTTCCGTCATTGACCTAATTTCTTTTAGTAATGACAGATTAGAACACAGAGGGCAAGTTACCTTAACCTAACTTGGAGTAAGGCTACTAAAAATCCAAATTGCTGTGGTGTTGATAAATGAGCTGAAAAAGAGGAACTGATGTGTGGATAAAGGATAACTGAGACCTACTCAACACACCTGTGGAGACGAGGCAGACGGGGGGGGGGGGCAACAGAGGCTCCGGCGCTTGGTTAGCAGTGGCAGGCTAGCCCTCCCCACTATACTGTTCACAACTGTCCAGTCTCTGGATAATAAATTGGACTAAATCCACGCTCAGATTATCTCACAGAAGGACATACAGGACTGCTCCCTGCTGTGTTTTTGTGAAACATGGCTGGGAAAGGAAACTCCTGATGAGGATATAACTCTGGATGGTTACTCTGTGTTCAGACAGGATTGCAGTGCCGCTGAAAGTGACAAGACGAGAGGGGGAGGAATGGCCGCCTTCGTCAAACATTCCTGGTGCATAGACTCTAAGATTATCTCTAAATTTTGTTTTGAAGATGTGGAATATTTAACACTAAAGCTAAGGCCATTTTATTTACCTAGAGAGCGCGAATCTATCATTGTGAGTGTAGTTTATGAGAACTCTTAACACCTGGAACGACTGTGCACAGGCCAGCCTGCAGGGCTGTCTGGAGGCCACAGACTGGAGCATCTTCAAAAGGGCCACAGACAACATCCATGAATATGTACTACATCACATATGTGCACCAGCTAGAACAGTGTATGTTTTCCCCAACCAGAAACCCTGGTTTAATAGGGGTATAAAACAGAAAATCAGGAAGAGACAAGAGGCTTTTAAGTCCAGGAGACCAAGTGGAGTATAGGAAAGCCCAGTATGAGTTACAGAAATCCATCAGTGCTGCAAAGAGAGCATACTTCCAAAAACTGGAGACCTACTACATGAATAACAACACATGCAGCATGTGGCAGGGAATCCAGGCAGCCACAAACTACAGGAACAAATCAACAAACACAGCCCCTCAGGACGCCACCCTCCCAGGCAGCCTCAACAACTTCTATGTGAGGTTTGACAGGTTGAACACAGACACCCCCTCAAAATCCCCCTGCAACCCGGGGGACCTGCTTTTCAGGTGACGCACACACAGGTCCTGAAGGCCCTGAAACAGGTAAACCCCCATAAGGCTACGGGACCAGACGATGTCCCCCCTAGAGTGTTGAGAGCCTGTGGAGATCAACTAGCTGGTGTGTATACAGACATCTTCAACCCGTCCTTAACCCAAGCAGTAGTTCCTTGCATTTTCAAAAATCCATTATCATACCGGTACCTAAGACAGTGGCGCTCACATCAGTTGCCATCATGTCTATGTATGGTAGGCTGATTAGGAAAATGACAGACCTCGGTGTCCCAACTCCCACCTGTAACTGGATTCTGGACTTCCTGACTGAAAGACCACAAGTAGTTAGAATGGGAGGGTGGGTGTCTGCTGAGCTCACAATCAGCACAGGCTCACCACAGGGCTGTTGTCTCAGCCCCAAACTCTTCACCCTGTGTCTCCAACCATGACAACACTATCATCATTAAAAATGCCAATGACACCACCATTCTGGGCCTCATCAAGGGGGAGATGAGTCGGGTTACAGAGACTTGGTGAATGACATTGTTTATGGAGAGGAGAATGACCTCATCCTCAACATAAACAAGACAAAAGAACTAATAGACTTCAGGAAGAACCCCTTCCCTCTGCTGCCTCTGAGGTAGAGAGGGCTGACAGCCACATGTTCCTGGGCCTGCAGGTGACATCTGACCTGAGCTGGTCACTGAACAAAGGACTGGTAGAGAGCATCCTCACTACTGGCATCACAGTCTGGTATGGTAACACCACACAGGCAGAGAGGAAGGCTCTTCAAAGGGTCATAAAGACTGCAGAGAGGATCACTGGGACTGAACTGCCTGCTATGGACACACTGTACACACAGCGCTGTCCTAAAAGGGCAGAGAACATAATCAGAGACTCACTCCACCCAGCTCACTCTCTGCTCAGAAACAAAAAGTGCACCTACAGCCTCGCACACAGCAGGGCGGACAGTATCATCTCACACACAGAACAAGACTTTACAACAGCTTCTTCCCTGCCACAGTAAGACTGATGGCAAATACGAAAATGTGAGAAATGTGAGAATATACAGTATGTGCAGTAACCCCTCACTACCTCATAAAGTGTAATGACATGTCCAGCTCCACCATGTGAATTACTAAGTGCGATGTTTGAAGTTCACTGTGGAAAATACTATTACCCTATTTTTGTGTATTGTGTTTTAATACTTTGTCGCCCTCATGTAACTTTTTATTTTAAGACTAAATGTTCTTTCTGATTTTTGTCTCCTTACATGACTCCAAAGGAGAGCGGCCCAAAAATTCCTATATGCCTAGACTGTCTGTTTATGCATAAATGGCAAATAAAAATCTTGAATCTTGACACCTTGCTATCTGGAAGCTGTTAAACTGTTGAAGAGCCACAGACTGGAGGCCACAGAGCGCATCTGTGACCACTATGGATCACAGAGGGGTGCAGAAGGAGCCATGCAGCAGATTCCTCCTGGTGAAGTGAATGCTTCAGGATCAGAAAATCCCATGTTCATAGCCACTTCTAATTACTTCTTGAGAAAAATGTTCCCCAACTTCAGAAAACTTTGGCAAAAGTGGAGCTGGCAAGTCCAGGCTTCAGTGAGAGAGCAGAGCGTGGGTTCAGCTTTCAGATAAATTATAATGGCCATGAGAAAAATAAAGACAGTTGCCCCTGCAGCAGGTCAGCTGAGTTCAGTTTGGTTAGCCTAACTTTGTGCAAATTGGTTCTTAATACTTTAATGGTAATTGTTTAATTTAGTTAAATTGCAGTGTTCATATTGCTTGTTTAAATACACTGGCTGCAGTACTTTTCGTGGCCTCCACTATAACTGGGGAAAAAAAGTCTGCTTCTTGTGGGGTTGACATGAAAAGTGGGTGCACATAAGCTTGTTCCATATATGAATTGTTAAAAATGAAATTAAATATAAATGCCATTTTATTTACAAGTGAAAATTAAATTGGTAGGTAATACTAAATTAGGACATTATTATGATGGGGTTATTCATACAGTATCTCTAAAATATAGCTGATTACATTCAAATTTAGTATCAGACCACGAAGTTGAACAGGCAGGAATCCACAAGCCTGCAGCTGGCTAACAAGCCACTGAATCATTGATATTGATCAACAATCAAGACTTTAGATGTGACTAAGAACTGGATTGTCACAGATTGCTGGTTGCCTACAGTAGCTACATTCATGAAAAATAATGACAAGATGATGTGATAAACAAGGATGCAACTTACAACAAATCTGAAATCAGCATATTTCTTCCATTGTTGTGAATTGCGCTTAATAACCACTATAACTTGAATGCTGAAAACAGTTGGCTAACATACAAAGCAAGGTAGAATGAGTAAATTGAAACAAAACCCCACAAAATCACCAAAATCTGACTGTGTGTCAGTCCATCTATTTTAGGCTATGGATTAATAAACCTTTGGCGCTGTAATAAGAATTTTTGGCAACAGGATTTACATAAATAAATAAAATTATTATATTGCAAAACAAAAATATAATTTCTTGAATAAATCAATTTGGTTTCATTATCAGGGCAGAACAAACACATGAGGGGGAGGTGAGAAACTCAGGGCATCATTAATCAAAAAAATTAGGACGGCATACCCCCCCCCCCGAGGAGGATCAAGACCCGTGGGGAACTGATGTTACTATGAATAATTTAGACCATGTCATTGGCAAAAAAACATGCTTTACCAGGCAATCTTCAAATAGATCCTCCTGTCTCACCACATAAAGTTGTGGATAAACAGCTTCATGATTCATCTCAATGCTTTGGTTGTATGAACAGTAAATAAATAGTGTCTCAGTAGTGAACCATCATTAATACACAGTGAACTGTCAAATGAGAATACAAGATCATACATGTTCTAGGAGCAGTGATTTGAGTGCCTTGTGTGGATAGATGGAGCATCCAAGGACATAGTACAAAAGCCAGAACGTGCTATATATTAGTATGCAAGGACATTGTCAGTGTGTGTGTGTGAGACAGACATTGGGTCAGTCTCCCTACAAAGAAACGTGAGCAAGCACAATTCTGACTTGGATGATTCCATTCAGTGCAAGTCATCAAAGTAAACTAAAGACCAAAAAAGTACTGAACTGTAGTGTGAGACCAAAAAAGTGCTGAACTGTAGTGTGCCTTAAGGTTCATGCAGTTATGCAAGGTGTGCCAACATATATTGTGTTTACATAAGGTATACTCCATATATAAATAAATATATGTTTAGTATTTTAACTGTAGGTAGATCATTTTGACTTGGTCATTTGAAAAGTAGCTCGCAAGGCGAAAAAGTGTGGGCACCCCTGCTCTAGATATTAATCTTGGGATGAACAAATTGGCACTTTTTACAGTGATGAACTCAAAATGAGGAGCACTAATTTGACTTCCAGTTTTAACTCTGAGAGGTGCATTTCACATTTATTTCTGGCCATCTAATAACAGGAAACCTACTGTTTCACCTGATCCACCAGCCTTGAAAGCGGTCAATCCCTAAACCTGAACTACTGGCTTGTCCTCAGAGTAAGGTTACTCTGTAAATGGACACACAATGTGTGATATTAAAACAATGATCTGACCATTCAGCGTATTACATTATGCATAATATTTAGAAAGATCAAAGTGTTTATTTGTCATATGCACAGTGAGGAAATGTGTTTCCCTATACAATGAAATTCTTACTTTGCCGTCCACATGAATGCCACACAAGACAGGTGAAATATAATACAGATACACAGCTAACACAAAATCTAAATTTCAAAAATACAACATATACAAATGTATGTACACATTTCTACTTGCCTGAATGAGACTAATGTTGCAGCTTTAGACCAAGCACTCCTCCTACAATTTACACTCCACTGGCTCATCCTGCAGCATATCCTGGGCCTGAAATGTTCTACCACAACTCACTGCTATCCTGTTCTGCTTCCTGTTGATAGAAACCTATGTTTATAAGACTTTGTTTTGTTAGCTAACAAGTTACAGATGAACTTATACTTGTCTGAGTAATAGAAATGACTTAACTGACAAGACTGGACAAGAATGACAGGATGTCCACTGGGTTAAATGTTCAGTGAAGTTAAATGCGTATAATAAAAAACAGCAAAATGGAATAGAAAGTTTCAGCATGAAGGGTTTAGCTCAGTTTTAGATTAGGAAGTTGACTTTAGACACTTGCCAACCTTTATCAGAGGATAATATTCCTAAAAATAAAAGCGTTTAACAGCTGGGGACTAACATTGCCCAACATAACATTAGCTGTGCAACATGGCAAGCTCTGTATAATGTTAGACATGAAGTGAGTGCTCTAAAGAAAACACAATTCTTATGTTACTTCCACAAAAACATGGACAGTGAAGCTTTTGACTAATGTTAAGCCCCTCTCTTTAGCAATGTTTATTCCTCGGGTTTTATGGAAGTTAGACAGTTACCTGAAGCTAGCCTATGTCTGCACAGAATTGCATTTTCCCCCATTCTGGTAACATTAACGTTTGCTAGCTGGCAGTTATAACATCAACATTATGTTATCCTTACAGATGTTATGTAAAAACTAACGTCAAGGTAATTATGAACAGTATACCATGCATATTTGCTTATTACCGATACTGAAGGGAGGAAAAAAAAAATGCGTGCACACGCACACAAGCTTTAGGCCGTGTGTGACGGTACAAGCAGGCTTGGTCTATTGCGCAACTACAGTAAATTAAGAACTGTTTTGAAAATCGTTTAGAGCATTGTGACGGTATTTTTCACTATAGTCAGAAGTTTTACAAACCACTCAGCCGATTAATGGAGGCAATAATGAGCTGTTTAATCCCAAATGAAAATACTAGTTGCACTTGGATACAAACTAGTTCAGCAGTGCTCAATCTCAACCAACCACAAGAGTAAAATCCTGCTTTTACACCAATGCAGTGATGTGAGTGATAGGCTGTTATGTAATATATAGTATTATCATAAAACAGTATAGTATAACATTTTTCTGCATTGAGTAGCTTACTTCTACTTTTAATTAAGTACATTTTTGTGATAATACTTTGCATTTTCAGTGCAGGATTCAATCTTGAGTCAATCTAGTGCTGCAGTCCAGCTCAGTCAACTGGCACAGTCACATACAATAAAAAAGACCCTTTTGTTTACATTGCTTTGAGGGTTGTAGCTGATAATATTGCGTAATACCATAATACCCTGAAACCATGATATTTTCTGAAACAGTTATCATACCATGAAAATCTCATACAGTTGTAACCTTGGTCTTTTGTAAAGAAAGTGACTTTTTGCTATTGAGGACAACCCTCCTTGTCATTATTGGAAGGTACCCTGATGGACAGGAAGAATAATTATGGCAAACAATTAATTCTTTCAATATAGAACCAGCGTATGTGTATTGCATTAGGATAGATTTAAAAAAATGTGTGCCTCTCATTTAATGGTAAATAAATTAGATTCACATTTATTAATGTCACCATTATTCTTCTATATATAACCATAAATGTACTTGCTATTTTCTTCTTCTTTTCTTCCTATGTGTGTCCAGCTGGCAGACATTGCTGTAGACAGTTTGTGTCGTGGTGTGTTTGCTGGGGACTGCAAGAAGTTGAGTGTGCGCTCGTGTCTTCCTCTCCTCTACAACGCAGAGCAGCGCAGAGGTTCCCTGACACTGGGCCTGCTGCTGGGCTCAGGTACAGTCTAGCACTTATTCTGCTTGTTACTGATCTTAACTTTTTGTTTCATTTCTCATTTATTTTTGGAACATAATACAAACAAGATTGAATGCACTCACACAAGGAACATAGACACCAAAATTAAATATCCTCATAAAATATCATCAAAAAGTGTGTTGGGTCTTTACAATGTATCAGAATCAGAATCAGCTTTGTTGGCCAGGTGTGTTGATTCTGATACATTGAATTTGCACGAGGAATTTGACTCTGGTACAGCAGCTCTCAATGTGCATGTACATATCCTCTTGTACGGCAATAGCAAAGGACAAGTAAACAATATAAGGCTGAGAGAACAGAAAGTAAAGAAGTAATATGCAAACAAAAAGGAATGTGCATCAGGAAACGAGATAAAAATAAAAATAGAGATCTGTATGTATGTATGTGTGTATATATGTACAGTGGGTACGGAAAGTATTCAGACCCCCTTAAATTTTTCACTCTTTGTTATATTGCAGCCATATGCTAAAATCATTTAAGTTTATTTTTTTTCCTCATTAATGTACACACAGCACCCCATATTGACAGAAAAACACAGAATTGACATTTTCGCAGATTTATTAAAAAAGAAAAACTGAAATATCACATGGTCATAAGTATTCAGACCCTTTGCTCAGTATTTAGTAGAAGCACCCTTTTGAGCTAATACAGCCATGAGTCTTTTTGGGAATGATGCAACAAGTTTTTCACACCTGCATTTGGGGATCCTCTGCCATTCCTCCTTGCAGATCCTCTCCAGTGCTGTCAGGTTGGATGGTAAACGTTGGTCGTCATGTTTAACATGTCATTTTGCTTCAGTGGCATTTTGGTCTGTTTCACCCAGATAGATGAGTCGGTGTGAAAATGTGGGAAAGATGGTCAAAAATGTGATTTAATGTGCTTCTCTTAAAAGCAGTTGTAGGTTTGGTGGTTGAATAAAAATGGGAAGGAGAAAGCTGTGTGACCACACAAAGCAGTTTTGAGTTTTGAGATTCAGTAAATTTGCCACTTCCCCTTTTTTTAACTGTCTTCTTTTTTATGTGGTGTCAAATCTGTGAAAAAGAAAACATTTGTTTGTACATGACCCGGTTGTACTTTTCCTCAGATGCCTGGTAATATCTAACATCTTCAGAATGAATCTAAATGGTAAATCATAATAATGTGGTTTATGATGACATATGAGTGCACTTTTCAAAGTACTCTACATCAGGATATTTCATTCTGACTGACAAGATGTACTTAACATGTACTTACCAAACAAACAAAAACACTATCTTTATAATAATGACCCTCATCAGTCAAATTAAATATTCTTCATATTTTATATTAGAAAACCAGACAGGAAAATGTTGTTTTTACTGCGCCAACCAAACCAGTGCTTTCAGATGAAGACTTTTAAAGTGTAGGTGAAAACTAAAAATCGACAGTATGAATCTTTCATCACAGGAACTCACAGGAATTGCACATTAAATAGTTTATTATTGAAAGAAAAGTGGATGAATAAATCAATTATAAAACAAACACAAGTGAGAATACATGGAGGACTGCAGACTTAATCTAAACGATATCCGGGACTCACCGCTCAGCAGGGAGGGATTTCATTCATGAAGTGCTGGAGGAAGAAATGGGAGGATGTCTGACCTTCGCTCCCATACTTATGTCTGTGACAGGAGGTCACAGCACAGCAATATGGGGTGCTGTGTGTACATTGAGGAAAAAAATGAACTTAAATGATTTTAGCATATGGCTGCAATTAGGGCTGTTAACGATCATTTTTTCGATTAGTCGAATAATTGTTTTATTTATATATGTGTGTGTATATATATATATATAATATAACCATTGGTCACTTATTTCAAACTTTTTATTAAAATGAAAGTTTCTCTTAACTGTACAGAACACACAGTATATAAATAAAATTATAAAATAAATAAAACTAGTAAAATCAAAACAAAACTTGAATTCAAGTAAAATATTGAAAAAACAGATGAACCAAGTAAATTTAAACTTTCTGGAAGAACACAAATTGTTACTTGTAAGTGAAAAGCAAACAGTGAAACCAAATTGTTAAATTTGTATAACATGTTTGAAACTTTTTAAAACGGTAATTGCTGTCAGTAACACATCCAAGCACAGAACATAATGTCCACTTCTTTCTCTCCCCTCCCTCTTTCATTTCTTTCCTCCCTCTTGCCTTCTATACATCATCTTTCTCTTGTTTTTTCTTATTTACTTCCTGCTTTACTACTCCACCTAGGCATTAATATGGAGGAAGGTGAGCATGTCCACATGCTCTGGGGTCAGGCTTGCCATTTTTTTTGTCACAATCT